>NC_084915.1:18648919-18693919 GCF_949316345.1 Pungitius pungitius
TTCATCACTCCAATGTTGCAGTAAAGGAAGCACCTTTGAAAAACGTTGTGTAAACCTGCTACTTATCACAAATATCACATTTCTTTAGTGGTCGATCTTTTTCGTTTGTTAATCTCAGTCTGTAAATCCAACAAACAGGAAGTAACTAAGAGCTTCGGTTCCGTCTTGTCAGCTGTTCTTTCTCTCTATTTTTATTACATCGATACCTCAAAGAACTGAAGAGGAAACAAAGAGGAACCAAAGAGGAACTGAATCATCTCGCTCTGTCTGTTTCCTCCCATAAGAAACCTACTGGACCAGACCAGGACATCAAGACCAGGACTACTGGACCAGACCAGGACATCAAGACCAGGACTACTGGACCAGACCAGGACATCAAGACCAAAGACCACTGGACCAGACCAGGACATCAAGACCAAAGACCACTGGACCAGACCAGGACAACAAGACTAAGTGTATATTTATATATATATTTTTATATGTGTGTGTATATATATTTATATATGTGTTTATATATATGAAAGTTAGCACAGCAGCTGCTGTGACACTAGAGACCAAACTGCTGATCAGCTCAACCCCCACCAGACCAAAGAGGAACTGGTCTGTGTTGAAAGCGAAACAGGAAGGGTTTGTCCGGCTGTGTTCATCCAGTAGAAGGAAATGTGTTCACTCAGTCTGACATGAACTCCAGAGCCTCAGAACCTGCTCTCCACTCACCGCCGCCTGGACACCAGAGAGACCCAATCAGGACCAGAACCACCAAGAAGACACCACCAAGTCTGTGACTGAAGCACTGGAACTGGGACTGATCCCCATGAAATAACCAACCAGACCAGGAAATATTCAACTAAAGTAGGAATCTAAACAGCAGTGAATATTAAAGCTGGACTAACACACACAGAAGATTGGACCAACAAAAGATGCTTCAGAACCGGCTAGAAAACCAGAACATGAGTATTTGAGCAAAGTAAATGAAAAAAAAAACAGAACAACTAGGATTCAAATCACTTGGTGGATAAAATCAAATCAATCAAATGTTCTGATCTCGACTTGAGAAACATTCAAAGTTCTTGAGATGTTCCCGATAGACAGCTTCCTGTCTTCTGTCTCCACTTAGTCGAGTGGTTCTTGTCAAGATGATTGAACTGTAGAAATAAACATGTTCACAGAAACAAGTGAAGAAGACCCTCGTGTTCCAGAAGACCTCCCAGGTGACTACGTCAGGAAGCTGGTGGAGGAACAAAATAGTAGATGTCTCCAATATGAATGAGACACCTCCAACCACTACACCACCCACCACTACACCTCTAACCACTACACCACCCACCACTACACTTCAAACCACTACACCACCAATCACTACACCTCCAACCACTACACCTCTAACCACTACACCTCTAACCACTACACCTCCAATCACTACACCACTACACCTCTAACCACTACACCTCCAATCACTACACCACCCACCACTACACCTCTAACCACTACGCCTCAAAAAACTACACCTCCAATCACTACACCACTACACCTCTAACCACTACACCTCCAATCACTACACCACCCACCACTACACCTCAAACAACTACACCACCCACCACTACACCTCTAACCACTACACCTCTAACCACTACACCTCCAATCACTACACCACTACACCTCTAACCACTACACCTCCAATCACTACACCACCCACCACTACACCTCAAACAACTACACCACCCACCACTACACCTCTAACCACTACACCACCCACCACTACACCACCAATCACTACACCTCCAACCACTACACCTCTAACCACTACACCTCTAACCACTACACCTCCAATCACTACACCACTACACCTCTAACCACTACACCTCCAATCACTACACCACCCACCACTACACCTCTAACCACTACACCACCCACCACTACACTTCAAACCACTACACCTCTAACCACTACGCCTCAAAAAACTACACCACCCACCACTACACCTCTAACCACTACACCACCCACCACTACACCACCTGCCACTACACCTCCAACCACTACACCACCACACCTCCAACCACTACACCTCCCACCACTACACTTCCAACCACTACACCACCCACCACTATACCTCCCACCACTACACCTCCAACCACTACACCACCCACCACTACACCTCCAACCACTACACCACCCACCACCACACCTCCCACCACTACACTTCCAACCACTACACCTCCCACCACTACACTTCCAACCACTACACCACCCACCACTACACCTCCAACCACTACACCTCTAACCACTACTCCACCTGCCACTACACCTCCAACCTCTACACCACCAACCACTACACCTCAAACCACTACACCTCCAACCACTACACCACCCACCACTACACCTCCAACCACTACACCACCCACCACTACACTTCCAACCACTACACCACCCACCACTACACCTCCAACCACTACACCACTCACCACAACACTTCCAACCACTACACCACCCACCACTACACCTCCCACCACTACACCTCCAACCACTACACCACCCACCACTACACCACCACACCTCCAACCACTACACCACCCACCACTACACCTCCAACCACTACACCACCACACCTCCAACCACTACACCACTACACCACCAACCACTACACCACCACACCTCCAACCACTACACCACCCACCACTATACCTCCCACCACTACACCTCCAACCACTACACCACCCACCACTACACCACCCACCACCACACCTCCCACCACTACACTTCCAACCACTACACCACCCACCACTACACCTCCAACCACTACACCACCACACCTCCAACCACTACACCACCCACTACTACACCTCCCACCACTACACTTCCAACCACTACACCACCCACCACTACACCACCACACCTCCAACCACTACACCACCCACTACTACACCTCCCACCACTACACTTCCAACCACTACACCACCCACTACTACACCTCAAACCACTACACCACCACACCTCCAACCACTACACCACCCACTACTACACCTTCAACAACTACACATCCATCCACTACATTTTCAACCACTACACCTCTAACCAGCAGGTTCAACAAAGAAACAAACAAACCAAGAGTGTATTGATTCACGGAGGAATTGATCTGCTGATGGGAAGTAGAACTTAGATCAATAACCAGAGAGACGACACACACACACACACACACACACACACACACACACACACACACACACACACACGCGCGCACACACAGCCGGTGGGTCCCGGGTGGATTGAACGACGGAGACTCACCGGTCATTGGTGCTCTTCTCCGGTCACAGAGCTCTGCGTCTGGGCGTGTGTGCGTGTGTTGGTTTGTGAGTGTGTGCGTGTGAGTGTGCGGAAGGGACAGCGGATCTCTATCTCTGTGCGAGGCGGGCGGGTGGAGCTAGTAAAGAGGAGGAAGTTCGAGAGGAGAGACAGGGGAAGTGATGGAGCAAGTATGAGGAAGTTTACCGTGCGTGTGAGTGCGTGCGTGCACGTGCATGTGGGTGTGCGAAGAAGACATGTTTATTCGCAAGTATTATTTTACACATTTAAGCATCAGGAATTAGGAATTAGGATTATTTACTCCCTAAATATGTTAGACATACAAGGAATTTGACATGGCGGATGGTGCACACTCCTGTCACATGCACACTCACACAGGTGAGTGTGCATGTGACAGGTGAGTGTGCATGTGGAGCGTGGGGGGAGTGACTGTGGGATGTCAGTCAGGGGGCTGCGTTCTTCCTGAAGTCCACGACCATCTCCACTGTCTTCAGGGCGTTGATCTCCAGGTTGTTCTGGCTGCACCACGTCACCAGGTGGTCAGACTCCCACCTGCAGGCGGACTCGTCCCCACCAGAGATCAGTCCAATGAGGGTGGTGTCATCAGCAAACTTCAGGAGCTTGACGGACTGGTGACTGGAGGTGCAGCTGATGGTGTACAGGGAGAAGAGCAGAGGGGGAAGAACGCAGCCTTGAGGGGAACCGGTGCTGATGGACCGAGAGGCTGAGACGTGGGCGCATTGAGGGGTTTCATGATGTTGGTCTGTTAACAGAAAGCATAACTGTGTCATGTGACTCCACTAATCAGCTATTATGGTTCAGCTGTGTGAGAAACAGACTGCACTAAGAACTAAACATGGAGAAGCAGCTTCAGTTCTTCTCCTCCACAAATGTGTAAGAAAGTCCCAGAAAGTCCCTCAGCTCCTTTAAGTCCACATTAAAGACTTTTCTGTTGGCTGCTGCCTTTGATTCAAAATACTATCCTATTTTTAGCTTTTTAACGTTTTTAAGGACTGTTTTTCTTTAATGTTTTGATCAATGTTCTTAACTGTTACTAAATCCCCTTGCTTTATGTTTATGTGCTTTATGTTTGGAAGTTTTTAATGGTCCCATGTGATGTGGTCATAGTGTCACGAGAGTCGGAGCTGCACCTCCTCTCTGCGGCCGCATGAGGGCGCGCCGCGGCCACGTGATGCCTTCCCTTACAGTCAGAAAGTAGACCATCAGGACAATTGGACATTTAGACCTGTTATGTCTATATGCAGAATATATATACAAATTAGAGCTGAAACTGTTATTAGAAATAACTGATGTCTTCTATATTTATGTTTAATGAAAAAGTGATTTTAGTTTAATTTAGTGAAGACAGTACAATGTTTTTATGTAACATTTATATTCATATTGAGTCAAATTACAATTTTTAATATTTTAAAATTAAAATAAAGTCTTTAAAGGAGATCGTAGAGGGCTTTATAATTTAACTTAGATAATCATATCGTGTTGTTTATTCCATCAGTCTTTAACTTATTAGTGTTGCGTCCCATCCGTCACTTCTGCTCACAAGAGAAAATGCAGAATAACTCAATGTTAAATCACTCTGGATTCCAAGCTTGCAATGGGTCCGTGAACGCACCGTGGGGCGGACTGTGGGATTTTCTCTTTTTCTCCGCAGCAGATTGTTGAAGTTTGAGTTTGGAGAAGAAGAAGTGAGGGTCGATCACCTCGAGGCCTGATCGATGGATTACAGCAGCAGCCGTCTCTTGGTGTGAAGCCTAACAGCTGTGTGACCTCTGACCTCTCGGCGCTTCATCCTTCACCAGCTTCATTTATTTAAAATACAAATAATAAAAAGAAGAAAACGAATCGATGAAACACTCAAAGCTGAAGTGAGGAAGAGCTCAAGCCCCTCGAGGTGATCCTGCTGATACAGGTGACAAGGATTCGGGGTTATTGATTCATCTAAAGCTCCTTCAGAGTTTAAATATCTTGTTCCATGTAGTTTAGATTAAGAGAGAACAAACAAATGTGTTTCAAAATAAAACCTTTAAGTCAGATCATCTTAGACGAAGAATCAATTTCTGGTCTTATGTGTAATGGATTATGAACTTCATCTTGGACCTCTAACAGGAGAAGAACTCTGCAACATGGAACCAGAACCTTTGGAGCCAAACCACTAGTCCCTCTGGGCCCAGAACCTCTGAAGGAAGTAAAATCTACAAAAAGAACTCAAATCAACTTCAGAGACTCAAAAGTGCTTTTATTTTGAAAAAGTTAAACTTGAACATGTTTCCCCCACAGACATGGAGTGTGTGTGTGTGCTTCTGGTGTGCGTTCTGAGTGTGTGTGTCGGGGCGAACATCTCACCGGGCCCAAGTGACCACGCCCACCTGGACCAGCATCATCTCGCTGTGTCCAACAGCAAAGCAGCTTCAGGTAGGAACGCACTTCCTGTCTGTCTGTGTGTTACTGATGGTCCCACAGGATGTACCTCATGCAGTACCACATCTCAGAGGTACATGTAGTCATTTGTACTGTACTACTGTATGTGTGAAGATATGTGATCATTGTGTACCTCTTACCTCACCTGGTAGCCGTGGTAACAGCCCCCACCCCCCCCCTGAGTAACACACACACACACACACACACAGACACACACAGACGCACACACACACACACACAGACACACACACACAGACACACACAGAGACACACACACAGACACACACACACACACACACAGACACACACAGACACACACACAGACACACACACACACACTCATGCACACACACACACACACACTCATGCACACACACTCACAGACACACGCACACACACAGACACACACACACACACACACAGACACACACTCATGCACACACACACAGACACACACACACACACAGACACACACTCATGCACACACTCACAGACACACACACACACACAGACACACACACAGACACACACACAGACACACACACACACACACACACACACACACAGACACACACACAGACACACACACAGACACACACACAGACACACGCACACACACAGACACACACACACACACACACAGACACACACTCATGCACACACTCACAGACACACACACACACACAGACACACACACACAGACACACACACAGACACACACACACACACAGACACACACACAGACTCTCAGATGTTTCTGCAGGCTGAAACGACCAAATATGGTCCTGTTTGAGTGTGACTCACTAGCTAGCTGTTAGCCGAGGCTAACGGGAGTCCTTCCTGTTGCCAGGGAAACAACATTGTTGAGCGAATGAAACACAGAACACTGTAAAGTTCTGTTGTGTTCTGCGGGGGGTTTGATAAACATCTAGATATCATCTAGTTCTATATCTACATGATGTGATCCAGAGGATACCGGCCTTAGCAGATGGGAACGAGCCTCTCTGGCTCACTCACAGCACACGTGTGCATGTGTGTGTCTGTAGACCCGTGTGCCCCCAGCAGAACACTTTGTCTGGACCACAAGTCCCTGCTGAGCTTCGAGGCGATCTGCTTCATCCACAAGCTGATGGACAATGACGCTGACGGCTCAGTGGACCCTACGGAGACCGACGAGGTGAGACGTCCTCAGAGACCAGGCCCGAGGCCCGCTTCCCGACCCGGATACTAACCCCCCCCCCCCCCCCATCCCCCCCTTCAGTTCCTCCGGGCGGACCTGAAGTACCACGACCCCAAAGACAAGCACAGCAGCTTCCACCGGGCCGACCTGCGCATCAGCCTGGAGGACATGTGGAGGTCCTGGAAGAGCTCCGTAGGTGAGGAGGCAAAACTCAGTGACATCACAGCTCAGTGACATCACAGCTCAGTGACATCATAGCTCCCATGTGCTTCCACTATAAATGTCCCTCCATGCCTAGTTCATGGCCAACTCCATGAACTAGATGCCTTAAAATCATCACATATCTACTATCAGATGAACATCTAAAAGATAAACATCTACTGCAGAAACCTTCTGCATATTAGGAATTCAAAGTTTATTAGACAATGGTTGGACAAGAGAAGGTTCTGTTAAATGTTCTATTACCATGAACCAGGTTATTTATGTATAGCTAGCAGCTAACCAGATCACAGCATGGTAAGTTTTATTATTTTCTAACCACCCAATGACTCAATCGTGAGTAGATCCGTGGATCAAAGGGTTCTTAGTGGAACCTCGCCGCCTTTTAAAGAACCAGATGAGAACCTTCTTTTTCCCGAGTGTGTTGAAGCTCAAAGAGGAGGCAGGTAGCGTGTTAGCTGTTAGAATGTTAGCGTTAGCATGTGACGGAATGATTTCAACAGTGACGGATGAAAAGCAGAAGAAAGTAAACAGGAGGAGGAGAGGAAGTCTTCTTGTTTACTTTGTAAATAGAAGACGTTGACATGGCAACCAGAGCGCCTGTTAGCAACCATTCATCTACCAAAGGAGAGGAATCCAGTACAAAAAGAAAAGATGCAAGAAAGAACTCAAAAGAGGACCTGGGAAGATGTATGAAGGAAGGAAGGAAGGAAGGAAGGAAGGAAGGAAGGGAAATTAAGTAACAAATGAAGGAAAAGAACAGAAGGAAATATGGAAAAAGGAATAATAGAAGGAAGGAAAGATGAGGTGGCGTGATGATGTCACACGGCGCCCAGCGGGCTGCATGATGATTGAAGCGGTGTTTTCAGTGTACAACTGGACGGAGCAGCAGGTGGAAGACTGGCTGCTCCTCAGCGTGGAGCTTCCTCAGTACACAGAGACCTTCAGGAGACTCCAGCTGGACGGGAGGGCCTTGCCCAGGTAAGAACTACACTTCCCATGATGCTCCATGCCTTCACAGCTCCCCCCCACAGGACTGAACGCTCTGAGGGTGTCATGTGCGCTCTCTATGTGTGTGTGTGTGTGTGTGCGTGCGCATATCTGTGCACCATCAGGCTGGCGGTGAAGAACACCACCTTGATGGTGTCGGTGATGAGGATCCTGGACAGAGGTCACGCTCAGAAGCTTCAGCTTAAGGCTCTGGACATCGTGCTGTTTGGACCTCCTCCAGGTGTGTGTTTGCACACACACACACACACACACGTACACGTACACCCAGCCTTCATGGTCCCTGTGTGTGTCGCAGCGCGGCCCGGACCCTGGAAGGACCTGGTCCTGGTCCTGTCCGTCCTGGCGGGTCTCAGCGGCTGCTGGTTCGCTTTCATCCAGAACCGGAGGTCCAGAGAGGACGTGGAGAGGCTGGTGAAGGACCTGGAGGGTCTGCAGAGGGCTGAGCAGAGCCTGCTGGACCTGCAGGACCAGTGAGTACAAGTACTACAAGTACTACTGGTAGTGTGTGTGTGTGTAAACAGAAAGCTGCTCTGCACACACACACTCACACACACACACACACTCACACACACACACACACACACACACACACACACACTCACACACACACACACACACACACACACACTCACACTTGGACAGAGTCAACAGCCAGAGAGAAGAGAGGAGTTATATTTTATTTTATTGTTCTTGTATCTCTGACATATTGTGGTAAAAATGTTTCCTGATTCCTGAGGAGTCGGGAGGCAAAACGGAGGCAGAAGAGTCTGAAACAATCCACAGCGTCTTGTCCTCCTTTAAACATCTCATCCCTGAACATCAGAGGGTCACATTGGACATGTCAAAGTACGTAATAGTTTGGGTCCATCGCTCCATCATCAGTGGTTTGCTGATGGAGATCCTCTCACTCTCCTAAACCCCAAGGACCTGTTCTCAGTAGCGATGGAACGTATATGACCACAAGCCACATACCCCCCCCCCCAACCCCCCCATGCAGCGTGTGATGACATCACAGCAGAGGCGGTATGAGACACTGTAAAAGATTCTTTCCACGCTGCATCGCCAGAGAAGATGAGAATGTAAGGCCCAACGGACAGGAACATCAGGATGTGTGGGGAGTTCCTACAGCTCACTGCACACGACATTCTACTCATGTTTGTGTTTCTTCGTTCTGTATCGTAACGACTTTATAACAGTAAACCTGAGCCAGAACCTCCAGAGGACTCAGCACTTTGTCTGATCCGTGCACGAGGACACGAGGACACGAGGACTCGTGCTGCTGCACTGACATCAGTGACTCACATATTTACTATTGAAATGTTAACAATAAACAACGCTCACTGAGCAGCCAATCAGACCACTGACTCCTCCCCTTACCCCCCCCCCAGGCTGCAGAAGGCTCAGGAGGAGCAGCGCTGCGTGCAGGTGGAGAAGGTGAAGGTGGAGGAGGAGCTAAGGAGCGAGATCGACTCAGCCAATCAGGAGGCTCAGCGGCTCCGGGAGCTGCGTGGAACGACCAATGAGACGAGCCGGCAGAAGGACGCCGAGGAGGAGCTGGACCAGGTAAAGGGGTCAGAGGTCAGAGGTCAGAGGTCCGAGGCACTGGTTCTGTCACCGCTAGCTCCTGTGTGTGTGTGTGTGTGTGTGTGTGTGTGTGTGTGTGTGTAGGTGCGCGCGGCCCTGAAGAAGGCGGAGCTAGAGGCTCGGGCTCGCTGGACGCCTCCTGACTCGCTGCAGAAATGGCTGCAGCTGACTCACGAGGTGGAAGTTCAGTACTACGACGTGAAGAAGACCAGCGCGGAGCGACAGCTGCTGCAGGCCAGGGAGGGGGTGAGTGTGATGGTGGTGGTGGTGATGAAGATGAGGATGATTGTGGTGACGAGGATGAAGATGTTGGTGTTTCAGGCGGAGAAGATCAGGAAGAAGAGGACCTCTCTCTTCAGGACCTTCCATGTGGCTCACAGCTCTTCGCTGGACGACGTCGACCACAAGATCCTCTCTGCCAAGTGAGTGACGGGGGGGGGGGGCGGCGTCTTTCAACCAGCAGTCATAACCCCCCCCCCCTTAGACAGGCCCTGGCCGAGGTGACGGCGGCCCTGAGGGAGAAGCTCCACCGCTGGCAGCAGATCGAGGGGCTGACGGGCTTCTGCCTGGTGGACAACCCGGGCCTGGGGGCGCTGGCCTCCGCCCTCAACCTGGACCCCTCCTTCCTGGGCCTACGACCTCCGACCCCTCAGAACCTCCTGCTCTCAGATGACCTGGACGACATGGACGAGGACATCCTGTCTCCGGGGACGCTGCAGTGTGAGTCTGAGATCTTAACGTGTGCGTTTAGAAGAGTTTATTCTGACGTATAATGTGGATTTAAAATAAGAGACAAACGTCAAAGATACAAAGATCCTGAGGAGCTGATCAGATTCCAGTTTCAGATCCACAGTGGGATCAGAACCCCCCCCCTTCCTTTATTAACCCTTTCCCATGGGAATTACCCACAAGTCATTGCGTGACATTAAAAACAGGATAACCAGTGAACGCATGGAGAAACAAGGTCAACAAAGATGAGGAACACGTGTGATATATTTCAAACATCAAGGATTAAAAGTGGACATGAAGAAACATACAATATTTATTTATCAAATATTTAATTTTGTCATTCAAACTATTTAGACAAAAGGCCTTATTGGAAGTGATGGATCTTCTGGTGAAGGTTCCTCAGCTCACTGTCTCCGCCCCCCTCCTCTGATTGGTTGCTCTTCCAGACGCAGCGTGGCAGATGGACCGGCGAGTGAGCGACCTCTGGCCCCTGAGTGGCATCGCCGACAGCCAGTCACCATGGAAACACTCTGGTTAGCCCCGCCCTCCTTTGGAGAAGAGCATGATGAAAAACAAATAATTAATGATTTGCGAGAGAAATCCCGTAACATTGTTTTATGCAAATTAGTTTTTGGAAGATTGTGAAAATATCAAACTGATGAAAAACCATCTTCATTTCAGTAACATGCTGTATTAATAAATACAATATATACTTTCAAAAAGTACTATTGCACTGCCCTTTAGTGTAGTTTTATGAGTGACAGTATTTTATCACAATTCAATGATTGAAATTGATTAGAAAATATTGTTTGAAAAAAGTTGTGAACTTGTTAAATATTTTAAGCATCTAAAGACAAATTGGACTAATTCGTAACAAACAAAAACAAATGCTAGAAAAATGACACATTTTTCAGTGAAGATGGCTGCAACAATACAGAAAACATTTGAAATAAGTGATTTATGAAATGTGATTTCTCTCTGAAGCTCAAGGGAATTGTTCCTTCTTAACTTGCACTTTATATAATTTTGGCCCTTTTTTACTTGATAAATTAAAACGTGGCCCTTCGTGTCCCACAGCTCAGAGTCTGATGCCCCTGCGTCAGTGGAAAGGAAACCCCGCCTTCAGCTCTCACAGGTCTGTTGAGGGGCGGGGCTTAACTCAACTGGAGGGGCTTGGCTTGATCCCTATTGGCCAGCTAGGGTTCCTCCGCACGTCGTCTCTCTCCTCCTCCCTGTCTCGCCCCTTTATTGCCCCCCCCCCCCCCCCCAAAAGACTCTACCTCGTCTTCTTCATAGTTTTCATAATTCATAGTTTCAGAGTTTTACTAGTTGTCCGAATTCCGTTTGTAATTTTTTCAGAACGTCGAGTGTTTAAAGTTTTAGGATTTGTGTGTTTGCATAACTACCTGGATTTTGTAATGCTAATAATAATTCTAATGTCTTATACCCATACAACTCAAATTTTCTTTTCATTTTCATCTTTTATTCTGATTTTCACAAACAATTTTAAGAGATAAAAACCCTTTGCGCACTGGCTTCATCTCTCACCTTGGTCCGTACTTCCATTTTCTATTTCTAATCATTTTAATATGTCTGTACTACTCTCTTAATTACCTTTCCTCTTTACTGTTTGACATTGTGTTCACATTAATGCCGTGCTGCACAAACGGCGTTCTCCGTCAGTGACATCATGAACCGATCGGAGTTTGACTCCGCCCTCCCCTTCTCTCACGGTGAATCACCAGGCTCGCCTGCCTCTAAGCCTTCCCCCTTTCCCTCCAGGCTCCACCCCCTGCAAGCCCAGATCTCGGGTGTGGGCGGAGCCGCAGAAGGAGGAGGTGGCCTGGAGAAGAGCTCCAGCCTCCGGGAGCTTAGAGGGGTCATCAACCACTTTAGCTCCACCCGCTCGCTCTGCGCGACCTCCGACCTGGTGGAGGAGTACGGAGGAGACAGAGATGACGACGCAGGGGAAGACGGAAAGCCATCCGTCAGCCGGAGGAGGGACGCCTTTAATAAGATCTTTAAGAAGAAGGGAGGGCGCCACTGAACTCACCGACCTGCTGCTACCCGCTACTTCTTATTACCTGACACGCCCACACCAAAGAAGAAGAACCAGAGGAGACGTGAAAGTACGTCTTACAGTTGGTGCGACCCGGCTGACGCTACTTCCTGCTCACGCTGCTTTTGGTTACAACAAGGCGGTTATCACCAAACACATTAAACTCAGATGTTTATGATGAAAATGTACCTTTTGAACTCTTTCCTTTCCAGATTGTGGTGTAAACGTGTCTCCCAAATGAACTTTAATCAAGTCAATAAAACCCCAAATAAAGCGTCAGCCTTCTGGTTCTTTAAAGGTAACTTACAGTCTGTGTAGTGACCAGCAGGGGGCGACTCCTCTGCTCCCATAGACGTCTATGAGGAAATGACTCTACTTCTGTGTAGTGACCAGCAGGGGGCGACTCCTCTGCTCCTATAGACGTCTATGAGGAAATGACTCTACTTCTGTGTAGTGACCAGCAGGGGGCGACTCCTCTGCTCCCATAGACGTCTATGAGGAAATGACTCTACTTCTGTCTAGTGACCAGCAGGGGGCGACTCCTCTGCTCCCATAGACGTCTATGAGGAAATGACTCTACTTCTGTGTAGTGACCAGCAGGGGGCGACTCCTCTGCTCCCATAGACGTCTATGAGGAAATGACTCTACTTCTGTGTAGTGACCAGCAGGGGGCGACTCCTCTGCTCCCATAGACGTCTATGAGGAAATGACTCTACTTCTCTCTTGATTTATTCCCTCAGTAAACATGAGTTCATGGTCTCATGTTGTTGTGTTGTTTACATCTTTTTGTGGTTTTACTAAATCTTTTGGTACTTGTTATAGGGTCTGTGTGTTTGTGGTCAATTTGCATCTCTTTTGGTAAATTATTGTCTCTTTCAGGTTGCTTTGTGTCTGTGGTGGTTTTATGCCCCTTGGTGGTTGTTTTGTGTCTCTTTGTGTTTTTTTGTGCCTCTTTGTGGTGGTTTTGTGTCTCTTAGTGGTTGTGTTGGGCCTCTTTGTGGTGGTTTTGTGTCTCTTTGTGGTTGTTTGGTGCCTCTTTGTGGTTGTGTTGTGCCTCTTTGTGGTGGTTTTATGCTTCTCTGTTGTTGTTTTGTGCCTTTTTCCCCAGCTGAACCCCAACCGGTAAAGCCTCTTGGCTCGGCCTCCTGGTGACAGAACCCTCGCTAGCGCGCGGCCTGATCTCATTATGGAGTTATTTCAGGTCTCTACAGGACCTAAGAGGGTTAGGAGAGTCCTGAGGTTTGCTCTCAACCTGCAGAGTCACTGCCGTCAGCCGGCTCTGTGAACTTCTCCCCTTCTTCACTCTTGGCCTTTCGTTGTCTCTATTAAAGGACTTTGGACCCTTTCCTCTCTTCCATCAAAAGAGTTCATCTGGTTCCGTCTCCTTAACCCAACACCTCTTCTTCGAGGTGAGAGTTCCTCGTTCCTTCTTTTGTTCCTCAGAGCAGCGATGGGGAACCACGGGTCCAACCTGGAGGACATCCTGGCCGAGGACATGCACCACTGGTACAACAAGTTCATGCGGGAGTCCCCGTCGGGCCTCATCACGCTGTTTGAGCTGAAGGCCATCCTGGGCCTGAAGGGCATGACGGAGAACGCCAACAGCTACGTAGACCAGGTCTTCCTCACCTTTGACATGGACGGGGTGCGTTTCACACAAGTCCTTTCAAACTAAAACCGCCCAATATGTATCAGTTCAATATCAGAATGGTCAGGGCACTTTTGATTTGAGAATAATTTTAATATATATTTTATATATTGTGTATTATATATATATACATATATACATTATACACAGTCGGTAGTCATTTATTGACGATAAAGATGTTGGTCATTAATCGGGACAAAGACGTTACTTATTAATCGGGACAAAATTGTCGGTCATTGATCGGAACAAAGAAGTCGGTAATCATTGATTGACGATAAAGATGTCGGTCATTGATCGGGACAAAGACTCCGGTCATTGATCAGGACAAAGACGTCGGTTATTGATCGGGACAAAGACTTCGGTCATTGATCGGAACAAAGAAGTCGGTAATCATTGATTGACGATAAAGATGTCGGTCATTGATCGGGACAAAGACTTCGGTCATTGATCGGGACAAAAACTCCGGTCATTGATCGGGACAAAGACTTCGGTCATTGATCGGGATGAAGACTTCGGTCATTGATCGGTTTGAAGGCGTTTCTTAGCTCCCTGACTAATAAGATCACGCTGTTTGCATGCAGAGAGAGTCGGTCACGGAGAGCTAATGGGATTGAGAGCCTGAGCAGGTGAAGTTCAGGAAGGATGAGCTCGTCTCATCAGAGGAAGGACAACAGATCCGTTAAATGCTTTAAAATGAGGTCAAATCCTCGGACAGTTTGTTCGGTCTAAAAGAGATGAAAGAGTCAACGAGTTTAAACTACGATGTGAAAAGGGATAGTATACATTGAGAGTGAGAGTAGTCTGTCATTGTAGAGGTACCAATATCACAATGGGAAAATATTCTGTCTAGTATTTATATATATATAAGTACTATGTACCATTTTTTGTCTTTTATTCTTTGTCTTTTACAATAATGTAAAGTCTAAAACTGGGAAAACAAAATATAATCAGGAAAACCATAAAATACTGAATCTGATTCATCCCTTCGCCTGTAAACCCCCACATTAAAGAACTCAACCTTCTTCCTGCAGGACGGGTACATCGACTTTGTGGAATACATCGCTGCCATCAGCCTGATGCTGAAAGGGGAAATCAACCAGAAACTAAAGTGGTACTTCAAACTGTTCGACCAGGATGGCAACGGGAAGATTGACAAGGAGGAGCTGGAGACCATCTTTGCGGTAAGAAACTTCGTACATGCTACGCAAACAAGAAGTGATGTTTGATGGTACTGGATGCTAATCTGACAAAAGACAAACAAATATAAACTAAAGATTAGAAGAAGAAACAGACCCTCAAAACAACCTCTTTAGAGTACAAAGACGTCTTTCAGGAAGGGATTCTATTCATTATTATTATTTTTATGATATTTATATTGCCGGTGCTTGAATCCTGAATGGAGCACGAAAACGTGTTTTGTAGATCCTTCTCTTTGCTTCTCTCTGATTTCGGGGCGTAACCTATTTCTCCTGCAGTCTGTTCCGTTTCTTCTTGGAAGAACCTTTTTGTTGTTGTTTGGTCCCTCTTTGTGGTGGTTTTATGTCTCTTTGTGGTGGTTTTATGCCTCTTTGTGGTTGTTTTGTGTCTCTTTGTGGTTGACTAACCACTGCTGTAACATTCTCTGAACAACAATTTACAGACCGGTTGTTTGATTTAATTCTGAGGAAAACATTAAAATTCAACCCTTAAAAGCTAAATGACCTAAACATCCCAGAAATAAAAACTACTTCCCCAACTCTTTATTCCCTCATTACAAACGGATGCAAAGTCTTTAATTTAGAGAATAAAGGTTTGAAAATACTACGCCAAAGCTAAAATGAGAATTTGTGATTTGTAAACAAAACAAAAAAGATGATATATCCTGTTAATCTAGAAACAAAAGAAATAAAACTGGAAGTTCTTTCTTCGGATTTCAAAGTCAAACGATGCAAATTCAGTTTTTTCTGTTTTATTGGGAAACATTTTGGATTTTGTACATTGTGCTCAATATGCAAAGCTCAGTAATTATATTGTTGGGGTGAAATGTATGTTGTTTTATGAATGTTGAATCATTCACATTTCTTCATTGTAATAATAAAAAATGTGATCTGTGAGGTACTGTTTCCTCTAAGACATATTTACTAATTTGCTGCAGTCATTCTAAAAGGTACATATGAAAGTACAAGAGAAGATTCCTAAATGGAAGCTTAAGGGAGAACCAAAGGTCCCACAAAGTGACTCAGCGGGAAGAACTGGGTTGGATTATCTGAGATTAGAGGTTTAATCTGCTAGATGAACTCAATCTGACATCTGACAGGAAACTTCTGACCCTCAACGCTTCATTTTAACCACTAAAGTTCTGACAAGAATTTGCTATTATGAATTTAAAATGCAATCTGGTAATTATAAAATGTAACAAAGAAAGAAAGAAGTTTGAAAGGTGAGATTTAAATGATTGAAAAAACGAGTAGAAAAACATAAATGATTTTGAGATTTGTATCAGAAAATATGAAAGGAAAACTGCATTAACTCGGCCATTTCTTCTTGTCATTTCCCCACTTCTGCTTCTAATTTGTGGAATTAAAAAGATTTTATTAGAGATTACTCGCCTAATCTATGATTAATTTGAATTTATTTCTTAACTATTAGAGATGAAATGAAGTGGTTAGAATCCTTACAGGAAGTGTTTTTATGACATCCTCCTACAGGCCATCCAGGACATTACACGGAACAGAGACACCGACCCCGAGGACATCGTGTCCATCATATTCGAGAGGATTGACGTGAACGGAGAAGGTAAAAAACAAGGAGCTTCAGGTGGAAGAAGAAAGAGCGCAATGAAACACAAAGTTCTTTACCCGACTAGCAGAGTATTCCATGAAAGTAATACATAAGAGTATTAAACAAGTATTATGTGAGAGTATTCCATGAGAGTAATACATAAGAGTATTACATAAGAGTATTAAACAAGTATTATATTAGAGTATTACATAAGAGTATTAAACAAGTATTATATGAGAGTAATACATACGAGTATTACATAAGAGTATTAAACAAGTATTATATGAGAGTATTACATAAGAGTATTACATAAGAGTATTAAACAAGTATTATATTAGAGTATTACATAAGAGTATTAAACAAGTATTATATGAGAGTAATACATAAGAGTATTACATAAGAGTATTAAACAAGTATTATATTAGAGTATTACATAAGAGTATTAAACAAGTATTATATGAGAGTAATACATACGAGTATTACATAAGAGTATTAAACAAGTATTATATGAGAGTATTACATAAGAGTATTACATAAGAGTATTAAACAAGTATTATATTAGAGTATTACATAAGAGTATTAAACAAGTATTATATGAGAGTAATACATAAGAGTATTATTATATGAAAGTATTACATGAGAGTAATACATTAGGGTACAAGTTCGGCATTGTCTTTGCTATTGTGAGAATCAGAGAACCCCTCAATTTAAACCTGAGGAAAAGGAGAATCCGATTCTACGCAGATAATCCGATGTTTTACTTCTCAGAGGACAGAGGGAGCTCCTCGTTAATAAAGGTAATGAATCATCACTAGCCCCTTAAAATATACAGTAAATACAAACATCTGGGCTTCCAAAATACTCAAATCTGGAGATCTTTGAAAACCCCAAAAGCTTGAATGAAGAACAAGGAGAACTAAACAAGAAGTTAAACTAGGACTTAATCTCAGCAGCTAAGACAACTAAGACGCCATTGAAGACGGTAACAACATCAGACAGAAAGCAGTCAAATGTTGTTACAATCATTTTAGAATTTTAAAATGAGCCTAGAAATCTTATCAAATGTATGTGATGGCTACATTGGATCGATTAAAATATTCACAACATCTGATTTAAAAATGGGACATTGGACAAAAAGAACAAGACTTCAGTAAAAAGCAACGTTGACAAAATAAACAGAACATTGTTGATATTTAGAAAATGTACCAAATGTAGCTAAAAGTAATTAAGAACTAAGACAAACATCAGAGTCTACAAATGAAGAGCAGCATTGGTACCCTGAGTGTAACTGACCTTTGACCCCTCAGGTGAGCTGACCCTGGAAGAGTTCATCGAGGGGGCCAGAGACCACGAGGACATCATGGACATGCTGAAGAGCCTCATGGACCTGACGCCGGTGCTGGTCATCATTGTGGAGGGCCGGACTGGTTAAGGTGCAGTAAGCCTGCCACCCCCTCCGCCCCCCGTCAAAATAAGAGACCCGACAGACTTGTTGAGGACACCTGGAAGGAGACTGAAGTAAAACTGAGCAACGCGTCGTTTCTGCCGCTCAAGTCCAAAAACTATTTCCAGACAAAGAAGACTTTGATGAAAAAAGAAAATCCACCTTCACAAATCTGTTGATTTAAAATGTTAAAAACCCTCAGAACTGTATTTTTGATTCCAGTGTCCAGGGAGGGCACAAAGGGGGGGGGGGAACAGAGGGTCCGGAGGCTGATCAGAATCCTGCTGATCTCATTCAGAACTTTGCCAATTTAGGAAGTGGTTTTCATGGATGGTGTTTGGACAGCTGGGATCCCTGGGGGGCCCTCAGGGGCCCGCCTCCTCCCAGATAGCAGCTCCTTCTCACGGACAGAATAAAAATAGGTATTCTCAGAACCAGGTCCAGAAATCCCCTCCAGTTCATTTAGGGTGTTTGTCCGATAATATCTTTGTATTCATGCTGGGATTGTCTGTGAGAGCAGTGCATGCTGGGATCTTTTTTCTGAGAGGACTGAGCTTCTCACAGCCATTAGGTTTTATGGACCTGAGCTGTAATGGAGCAGCAACACCTCAGCTTTACTTTATCAAAGTACCAGGTCTGTCCTCCATTAGAGGCCAGTTCAGAGAGCCAACTGGGCCAATCCGGGCCAAACCGGGCCAAACCGGGTCGTCCAGGTCAAAGCTGGAGGTATTTGAATCAAAATGAAGACTAACACAACCAATAAACAAATATGGAGATTTGAGAGTGCAGCCTGTGATTATTGATCAGCTGCTCCTCAAACTCCTCTGAGACTAAACGTTTTCTTGACTGAGGTGTTGTCAGGTACATTCCTACAGTAGTAGACGTTTTTGACTTCATGATTTTTACTTTTATACGGTGACAAGTAGGACCAGGAGCTGACCAATGGTCGTACTTCCCTCAGGTTAGCATGCCTCGGGTTAGCATCCCACAGGTTAGCATGCCTCGGGGTAGCATGCCACAGGTTAGCATGCCTCGGGTTAGCATCCCACAGGTTAGCATGCCTCGGGTTAGCATGCCACGGGTTAGCATGCCTCGGGTTAGCATCCCACAGGTTAGCATGCCTCAGGTTAGCATGCCTCGGGTTAGCATGCCACGGGTTAGCATGCCACAGGTTAGCATGCCTCAGGTTAGCATCCCACGGGTTAGCATCCCACAGGTTAGCATGCCACGGGTTAGCATGCCTCGGGTTAGCATGCCACAGGTTAGCATGCCACGGGTTAGCATGCCTCGGGTTAGCATCCCACAGGTTAGCATGCCTCGGGTTAGCATCCTGATTAACGCTTATTATGCAATAAGCAGAATTCACCAAACTGATAATGAATTTAAACCATGTTTTTGTTGCCTTATCAATAAAGTTTTTAAAGAAAACTTCTTTGATTTAAACGGATATTATTGGTTTCCTATTTATGTGGGAAGGGAATGACTTAATGGAAATTATTAAGGTGAAGATATTTAACTACAAACATAAAATACACAAATGGGATGAAATCCTTTATTTAAAAACATAGAAAAATAAACAACTTTCAGTTACGTTTTGGTCACACAGATGTTTATTTGTTAATGATGATGACGTCATGTGATCCGATTGTTCAGTCAGTGACTTAGTGCCTTGCTCAGGGGCTCATGAGCAGGATGGAGGTTCTTTGTTGACCTCTCACAGCTGTTTGGGCTTCTCCTGCGGCCTCAGCAGACTCACGTACAGGCGCAGGAAGGAGTGACAAACTCCCACGGAGCAGTACACAGAGGTCACCAGCAGGGGGAGGAAGGGCAGCCTCTGTTGCCACGGCGACAGGGGGAACACCACTTCGCAGGTGATCGCCACGGCGATGAGTCCCAGCAGGTAGGCGGACTCCAGAGGATGGAGCAGACGCCCCTGACCACTGAGAGGAGTCAGAAACAGGATTACTAAAAGGAAGACGGCAGCAAAGCACTCTGGGTATTTGAGTTCTATTCAAACCAGTCATTTCTTTACCTGTGAAGTTTCCTCAAAGCAGTGAAAGAGTAGATCGTAAACATCAGCATCAGAAGAACTTTGATGGGAAACTCTGCAAGGCCCAGGTAATCAGTCAGGGGTCAGAGGTCACCGACCAGGATGCAACATTTTAGAGAACAAGGAAGTATCTTCAGATATTTTACTCCAGTGTGAAAATACTAATACCAAAGTAAAACTACTTAGTTACGTAGTATGTCAGCATGTGTGTCAAATGCATTCAAACTGTTATACTATTAAGTACTACTACATATCCATATCTAATAGTACATGTATAGCAGCAGTACTACGAGAGTCGTTTTGAACCCTTACTGCAGACAGATAACCATCAATCACTTCCTGTGGGACGCGACTCTTCTACCTGCGGGGGTGAAGAGCAGCGGGAACAGAGAGTAGTGACCCGTGGTGGTCAGAACCAGGAAAGTCCCAGCATCCTCTCTGTTCTGCACGGCCAGGATGCTGCAGAGAGCGCAAGTCACAGAGTTCACAGGTACACGCACCAAGAAACAGAATCCTGCCCCGGATTTCACGGGGGGGGCAAATAATGGCCGCATAATTTCCTCCAATAAGAATTTTGTTAACGTGTCAGAAACATCGTGGGCGTAATGACCCGAGACGTCACTACAAGACTCCCAGAACCACCAGAACCACCAGAACCTGCTGGTAACGAACTGCTGGCTTTATCAAGCAGTTCTTTGTTTTTAATCAGTAGCACACGGGGAGGAGCACACGGGGAGGAGCACACGGGGAGGAGCACACGGGGAGGAGCACACAGGGGAGGAGCACACGGGGAGGAGCACACGGGGAGGAGCACACGGGGAGGAGCACACGGGGAGGAGCACACAGGGAGGAGCAGGGAGGAGCACACAGGAGGTACCTGAGGGGCAGGATGGCGAGCAGGACGGCCTTCTCGTGGACGTGCCAGCCGAACAGGAAGGAGCCCAGCGAGCAGATGAGCAGCACGCGCAGGAAGGCTGGAGGCCCCCGTGGCCCCCCCCACAGGGACAGCAGCGCCGGCTGGGGGGCACGACTCCACTTTCATTATGTCGTTACAGGTCAACTAACTACTGCATTATGTACTGGACTCTGGTGCGTTTCTATTGGTGCGTTTCTATTGGTGCGTTTCTATTGGTGCGTTTCTATTGGTTCCTCACCAGGATGGAGAGCAGGCTGCACACCAGGGTGACGGAGGGGGTGACGGAGGGGAGGACAGCGTGATGGAACTCTTGAACCAAACCGCCCGTCATGGAGGCTCGAGGAAGCTCCGCCTCCTCCAGCAGGTTCAGACGGACACCTGAGCAGGTAGAGGTTTGGTTACAGGGGACATGGGGGGAGGGACACCTGATGATGTCATCAAGGAGCCTCACCCAGCGTGGCCAGGCTCTTGTCCAGCACGTTGTACAGGGACCAGAAGTTCGGGGCCCAGTAGGCGTGACAGAGGCCCCTTTTAAAGGGGAAGAGACGCGACAGCACCTGGGGGAGCTGACCCTGTAAGGGGGGGGGGACAGTGTGGACACAATGTGGACACACGTGTGTATTATGTGTTGATGAGAAAGGCCCCCCCCCTCACCATAGCGATGAAAGGACCAAAGGACAGAGCGCAGACGGAGGTGACGATGGAGCCCAGAGCCAGCAGGCGGAGCGGCCTGAAGCTCCTCCACCCGACGGAGCCGTCTGCACACAGTTCTCTGTTGGGGGTACCTCGGTGGTCCTGGATGAAGCAGTAGCTCCTCAGCAGGTAGACTCCGTAGGCGGGGGCCATGTACAGGTAGATGTGCTTCAGGTTGAGCAGGATGGAGAACAGCAGCGCCCCCTGAAGGTGTCGATGCTGACGGAGGAAACAACACTCAGAGACAGAATGAAGGAACTCGATCTAACCGGAGGGGGCGGGGGGGCAGGGGGCCGGGACCAACCTGCAGGTGTTTAGCCAGCGAGAGGAGCAGGACGCCGAACAGGAAGCCGTTGTACTGGAAGTGAAGGTCTGAGAAGGTGAAGGACATCAAACTAATGTGCATCTGCTGCTCAGAGGAAACCCGATGTGGTTCTGGTAGTTTTTATCTCTGCTGACGTAGCTGCTTTTAAACAAGGTGGTGCTGGAGGATACGGTCGACCACGAGGAGGCCGAAGTTCCACAGCAGCAGGACGGCGAGGACGAAGGACGGGCGGCTCTGGACGTCCCGTTGCTCTTTTGGCTCCTGAACGCACCTGCAGCACCTGGAGGACACGAGCCAATCAGGACGGAGCCAAGAGAGGGAACCCGCCTCCTTACAGGACGAGTCAAATGCTGGATGACACTCATTTGGTAGAATGGGTCAGCTGAGGGAGACTCACTCTCTGGCCCCGTAGATGAAAACCCCGTCGGTGAAGACAACAGAAAGCCTCTGGAAGAGCACGGCACCGGGGCTGACGTAGTCCAGGTTCTCCACCCGCAGCATGTTGCTGTCAAAGTGCTGCGCCACGTGGGACAGACTCCACTGGAACCAGGCGAACAGCGGCGGGTAGTCCAGGGTCCACACCGACGAGTTCTGCAGGGACACAGGGAGACACCTGGTGGGGTCAACAGCTCACGAGGTGATGCTGAGATGTAGCAAGGAGCAGCAGCTGACCTCGTGGTACCACCGGGACACCGGCAGGCTGTGAGTGATGGCCAACCAGTTCCTGTGGACCTCGAAGTCTGTGGAGTGACTGAAGGACACAAGGACACCGTGGGTTCATGTCCCTTTGGCTCAATGGAACATTCACACAAGGACTAGAAGCCCCTGAAGATCAAAGAAACGGCGCCATCTTGAGGTCATTAGCTGACATTAGTCTGGAAGCTAAAAACACGCTGATTTAAGTTGACGTTACACAATCAATCTTCACATGAAGTATAAAATGGATATGAACGACACACACATCGTAAATCTGATAGTTCCGCTTGAATCGACGATGATTGAACAACGTCCTTAAAGTTATTCATTTGCATCATTTTAAGCTATCTGGCTAGTAGCTAACACTAGCCGCTCGGTTTGTTAGCCGAATGCTAACAGACGTCGCGCCGCATCAATACGATGAAACAATCGTCCCGAAGCGGCGCCGTTAACTGCAAATGTTCCTCAACGAAGTTCCTCACTCACTACGCGTTGATGAACAGACATTTCAGCAAAGAAACGCCAAGCGCTAACGCCGGAAACCACGTCCAGCTGTCCGCTGCGGCCATGACAGTAACAGTGACGTAATGACACGTTACGCTTCGAAATGTAATAACGTTATATATAAATAGGGAAATAAGTAAATTAAAGTATGATTTACATTTTATATTTCTATATTCCTGTTTTTGATTAATGATAAACGGGTAAAACGTACAAAACTGATATGTGATTGATGTATATTTCGGTTTTCAAGCTTTGAATTGAACTTTATTGTGGAAGGACAGTCTTGTCATCTTGGATGCTTTAAATGTCCCTTGGTAAAGCTCGGGATTCACAGTCACTAAAAGTCAATAATCTGTTGTCATTTTGTGGTCCCTTTACCAGAAGATTGCGATTGTTCAGAACATTCATTTAAGAGAAATCAAAAATGATTACGATGTAAACATACTTAAGAACAAGAAGGTACACTTTAACTAAATATGATAAGAAAAATAGATTTAGTTTAGCGGCATAGTTTAAAATGCATATGAAATATCGGCCTTCAAAAGTTCTTTATTAGGTTTGTCTTTTTTCAAAAACATTATTATTATTTAATTTGTATTTTTCAGGGTCTTTGGAACAACAAACAAAGTAATATTACGAAATCAGACGGTCCCCGAATGCAGCATCAAGGCCGTCTTATAACTTCCGGGTTGTTTCGGACTGTTTCCGGTCTGTGTCAGCGGAGAGTTTCACTGGTTTCACTGGTTTCACTGGTTAGCTAACTCAAGTTTATTAAAACGTATTAAAACACAACAGTATCCGGGATGAACGCGCTGCTTCGGCGGGTCACAACCGGAACCGGAACCTGGCGATGTGAGTACGTTTATAAAGAGACGAAGTTAATACTGTGACAGTGAAAGTAGTGGTGTTGTCTATCTGTATGTGTGTGACAGGTTTCCACGGGACTCCCTCGATGACCTTTGACCTGAGGAAGGTGGAGCTGACCCCTCTGGAGCAGCGTAAACTGACCTTCGACTCTCACGTGATGGTGACGGAGCTCCAGACCAGCGGTGAGAAGAAAGTAAACAACAACACTCTGTTTACGTTTCCATGGAAACGTGTTAAAACCCCCATGTGACTGTGAAGGTTTTGAAAGGCGTCAGGCGGAGCTGATCGTCTCTGCTCTCGTTACCTTGACAACGACCAACATGGACGTTGTCTACAAGGACATGGTGACCAAAGCCCATCAGGTACAAGTACCTCCACCTTGCTGCAGTAGAAGAACACACCTGTAGGGCCTGTAGAGGTACTGATGGTCACACTCTGATTGGTGGGTGGAGGAGATAACGGTGCAGCAGATTATGGCTCATCTGGACTCCATCAGGAAGGACATGGTGATCCTGGAGAAGAGCGACTTTGCCAACCTGCGGTCCGAGAACACGGTACCAATCGACACGTACTATTGTGAACTCATGATCAATACTTAATACAGAAAAAGAACGCACTTGCTAACTAGCTATTAAGCTAAGATGCTAGCTGCTCTTAAACTGATCAAAGTGATTTTCTTGTTTTCTCGTAGAAAATGAAGCGAGAGTTGGAGCAGATTCACAACCGCCTGAAGGTCCCGACGTGTTTCAATACTACAGGACATTCATTGACCTTCATGTATTGATCAGGACGGGTTTGGTTTCAGGAGGAAAGTCAGAAGGTTCGAGCAGAAACCAAACTGGACATAAACCTTGAGAGCAGCAGGATGAGTGACGTGGTGAGTAGGAGGAGCATCAGCAGGAGAATAATAATAATAATACTTTACACTATAAATCTCAGTAAGGGAGAACGAACACATAAAGAGACAGAAAACATGTTTTTTAATGATAAGACCATCGAGCTGGAGGACGAGTCATGTGGGGTCAGCTTGTAGAGGGTTTGGATGATGGAGGCAGTGAGGGGACGTGGTCTTTGAGGAGAAGTCGGGTGTCGTCGGCGTAGCAGTGGAAGTTGAGGCCATGACGACGGATGATTTGTCCAAAGGGAAGGATGTAAATGATGAAGAGGAGGCCGAGAACAACAACAGGAGGAGGAGGAGGAGGAGGGGAGAACAGCGGAGGAGGTTGGAGAAGAGGAGGAGAAAGTGTTTGTGTTTTTAGCGTGTTTCCTCTTCACGCTAAAAACACGCCCCCTTGAGTCAGTGAACTCATCGTGGACGAATACTGTTGATGCTTCTCTTCTTCATCACTATGGTGACAAAGTGTACATCATGTTTATATCGTATGTCACACACTTCCCGCCCACTTTGTCAGGTTCACCTGTTCAACTAATCACAGGGCAGCACCTTTTTCATTGAATAGAATATCTTCTCAAAGATGTTTTTTGTAGTTTATTGAGCAGGAGAAGAAGCTGATGGAGGCGGGCTCCGAGTTCCACCACAAGGTAAAGTACTACTCTACTGGTGTAATAGTACTGCCATACAAACACTAATATAATAATAGTAATATACCACCGTACACATACCCTCCGGCTCCTCTGATTGGTCGCTGGCAGAAAGCCGACCTGGAGAACGACAACATGGAGATCAACAGGAACATCGACCTGCAGGTGGCGTCGCTGAGGACAGAGCTGGAGTCCCTGAAGCTGCAGACCATCCGCTACCTGGCAGGTACTAGTGAGGGAGTACTACATGCAACCCTGCCCAAGTAGGTATTGGTGTACTGGTACTGTGGTAACGTGTACTTGTACTGTGTTCCTAGCCACCGTGTTCTCCTGCCTCGCCATCGCTCTCGGGGTTTATCGCCTCTGGAGGTGAAGCAGCCGGGACTCGTCTTCCTCCGCCACACAATCTAGTTCTGTTAAGTAATCAGTGTACTTGTACCAAGTAGAATATATGTGTACACAACAACAGTGTTGAGGTACTTGTATTTAAAGTATTACCAGCATGTGATGCTTGTACATGATACCTTTTGATATGTGGTATTAGTACCTGATTATTAAACATTAAGTATGTGTAAATGATACTTTAAACTATGGGCAGTAGTGAATAAACCAGTTAAAAATGTAAAAACATTATGTTTTGTGACGTCCAAAGTAAACAAATAAAAGATTTGACTTGTATTTCTGACACGGCGCCAAATAAAGTCACGAGTAAATGTAGCGGATTCAAAGTGACTGTTACCATGACAACAAAATACCACGTCCAATAAAAACACCAGAAGAACTTGAAGGTCACTCATCTTTTATTTTAGCCTCTAAGAACAATCACTGTGACAAACTCAGTTTCAAACTTTTATTGAATTAAAAAAAAAAATCCAATTTCCAGAAGCGAAGGCGGAGCCTTTGGTCGTCCAATCAGATGCTTACCTTTAACAACTCACCCATCGATCAGATCAATCAACCCAGACTGACAGCCGTTACACCAGAGTACCAAAAATACTTTAATTCATAAATTAAATCATTTACATCCGAGCCACAAAGGGAACAAAAAGCATTTCTCGTAAATAAAGACCGTAGAAAGGTCCGAGGATCCCAATACCAAAACGTATTGAAGTTAAAGGAGACTCCGCCTCCACACGCTAAAAACACGCCCCCTCAAGGTCACGCGTTGTTCTGATCACACGCCTCCGTTAGCACCTCCTCCTGCTTCACCTTGGGAGGCGCACTGGCCTCACACTCTACTTCCTGTTTGAGCGAGGAGGCGGGGCTAGTGGTGACGGCACAGGAAGTGCCCTCCCCACCACCTTCTTCTTCTTCTGTCTTTATAAAGGCGCTCAGCGGGTGGTCGGCCAGCAGCTTGCTGGGAGACGGAGAGACGTCGACGTAGGACGACGTCTGAGGAGCACATTATTGATCAGGATCAAATCGACTCATTTCCTCATCGATTCGACATCGCTCTCATACTTACATTTTTATAATCTTCAAAACAGGCGGGATGGAAGTTCTGGAGGAGACCAAAGGTGCAACAGTTAGAAGTGAATCATTACAGACACTAAATGACCTCATTTAATTATTGAGGTTAAAGTTGGATTTTTTTCTTTACTTAACAAACTGATTCCAGAGAAGATCCAACTTATTTCAGTTACATTCTAGAAACCTGATTTGACTTTTCTTGTGGTACCTTGTCATCGACCCGGATGGCGTCCTTCAGGAACCAGTCCTCCTCCTCCTCCACCCAGTACGTCTCGAAGGGCTCCTGACAGATCTCACACAGCTGGAGGAGCAAGTCGTTTCATTCATTAGCTGCTCAGGTGGATCATTGGGAGTCATCATCTCACCCCCCCCACACACACCTCCCCCACTTGGTCCTTGGTGGCCTTCACGCTCATGAACTCCTTCTCCTTGGCAGCGGCTTGACTCTTCTGCACCTCCTCCTCGTTCTCCTTCTCAAAGAAGTGACTCTTGGCGCGCTCTTCCAGGTCGGCGATCTCCTCAAACTCCACCCAGTCCTGATGGGGGGGGGGGGGCGACAAACTGTCAGCTCATGTGTTGGATGACAAATTTGGATTTCTGATCCTCTGCTCTGATTGGTCCCTCACCCGCAGGCCGTAGTACCAGCGGCGGTGCGTGATCTTCTTGCCGGCCACCTTCCCCGCGTGGTTCTGCCTGAAGTGCCAGTCCAGGTGGTCCGCGTACAGGTCGGTCTGAGCCGTGGTGAACCTCATGCTGCACAGGCAGCACTGGTTCCCTGAGTACAGCTTGGTGACCACGCTCTCCAAGCGGCTGGGGGGGGGGATTAGTTAGCAGGTTTAACAGACCCTATTTAACATTCTGTGAGAAGGTCTTCTGGTCTCAGACTCACTGCTTCATGAGGTCCACGGTGAAGCTGGTTAAGTCGGGGATGTCGTCATCGTCGGCCTCCTCCGCCTCCTCTTCCTCCTCCTCCACCATGGGCGGAGCCAGCGGAGCTGTGGAAGTGGGTTCTGGGAGGAATAAGGAGTAAAACGTACATTAACTCACAGGCGCTGCAGCATGGCGGCGTGCGTTTAAGGAGGCGGTCAGCTGACCGGCGGGCGGCGGCGCGGCGTCGGGCTGAGACGGCTTGATGATCCCGTTGGAGATGAGCTTGGTCAGAAGGTCGTTGACGTCCACCTGGCCAAAGTGGTTCTCCGGGGCCTGACTCTGCTGACCGAAAGGCACTGGGTTCTGAGGCAGGAAGTTCTGGTTGAGGTTCCCCAACACGTTGACCTGCAGAACAACACAGAAGCCTTCACACACCCCGCCCAGAGGTCTGATCACATGTGCGCTGCTCGCGTCACTCACCGGCTGCATCCCGAGGGCGGGAGTGGCTGGGTTGTAGAAGGGGGCGGGGCCTGACTGGCTGAAAGGCGGAGCCTGCTGCATGTTGAAGGGGAACTGGGGGTTCATTGGCTCTGGGAAGCGATGAGGGTTCATGTTGAAGTTCTGCTGGGGGGCGATGGGGTCGTAGATGGGGGGGGCCATCGGCCTCATGGAGGGCTGCAGGCCGTGCTGGGGGCCGAACCTCAGCGGGTTCTGCTGGCCCGGGGGGCACTCGTAGAGCGGGGGCGCGTTGGGCAGGTCGAAGCGGGGGCCCGGCTGAGCGGGGGACTCGAAGCGCATGAGCCGCTGCTGCTGGAAGCCCATTGGTCCAGAGCCGGGGGCCATGTTATCGAAGCACCGCGGCGAGTCAAAGTGCTGCATCGGGCCCTCAAAGTGACCCCCCCCCTCGAACCTCATAGGGGGCTGATGACCAATGGAAGCGTTGAATCTCCCGGGGCCCTGAGGGTGGGGGGCGCCATCGAACCGGCCGACGCTGTGAGACATGTGGGGCATGTTGTGAAGAGGCGGGCCCCCACCGTCGAACCTGCCGGGCCCCGGATGGTGAGGCCCCTCGAACCGGGCCGAGTCGTCGTAATGCCCGGGCCTTTCGTTCCAGCCTGGGGGGGGCGGTCTGGCGGGACCCATGTGTCCCGGCCCGTTGTACCGGTGTCCTCCATCTTGCGGGGGCGTGTGAGCCGGGGAGTCGACGTTCTGCCGGGCCGGCGCCAGCGGGCCGACGCGAACCGGCCCCTTCAGGATGGACTTGGGGGGCGGGGGGGGGATGTCCAGGGTGAGGGGCCCGTCGTCCGAGTGCTCGCTGTTGGGACTCTCGAAGCGGGCGACGGGACTCATCTCCGCCGGGTCCTTGGGGGGCAGCGGCGAGAGGCGCTCCCGCTCAAACCGGGGCGCCGCCTCGGGCCCGACGGGGCTGGGACAGCTCCTGTGGGCGACGGCCGAGGGGGGGGCGCCCTCCGGCCTCCGCGGGTCGGCGGGGGGGCCGTAGCCCCGCGGCGCGTCGTAGCCGCTCTTCTGCTCCTCGCGCTCGTCAAAACGCGGGCGCTCCGTCAGCGGCGAATTCCACTCCCGCTCGCCTGGAAACCACAGAAGAAGAAGTCATGAAGAGAGTCACTGAAAGTACACCGTGACCTTTGACCCTGCTGATGACTCACTGGGTTCTCTGGGGTCAGCCCTCCTCCTGAAGCGAAGGCCGGGCAGGGACTTGAGGGGGGGGAACTCCTTCCCGTGGTTGTACTCCTCGATGAGGCGCGGCTCGTCGTGCTCTTTGCTCCGCCTCTCGCCTGACAAATCACACAAAGCTCTGTTGCTAGGGAAACACGATCCTGTTGCCATGGAGACCAGTCCCCCAGCGCCCAGCTCACCTTGGCGGTCCCGCGGCGCGCGGCCGTATTTGGGGTGCGCGGCGCTCCGGCCCGTCTTCCCCGCCTCCTCGCCCTCCTCGGGACTCTCCTCGCCCTCCCACTCCTCCCCCGCCGCCCGGTGGGCGACCTGCGTCTTCCTCAGCTTGGACTTGTGCTCGTAGTACGACAGCTCGGCGGCGTCCATGCCGTCTCGGGGGGGCCGCGGTGTCGGCGCCAGCGGCGGCGAGCTCAGCAGCGGCAGCTTGCCGGGGGGGGCGAGGTCGTCGTCCCAGCTGTCGGAGCGCTGCTTCTCCTCCTGGTACTGGAAGAAGTGTTTGATCTGGTGGGCCATGTTCAGGAAGTCCTCCTGGGAGATCTCGCCGCTCTCCAGCCGCTTACTGGCCTGCAGACAGACAGCAGCTAGCATTTGAGCTAACGATGCTAACGGACGTGAACCATGAAGCACTTTAGAAATTACAGACTCAAATCGATGAATCGGATTAAAAAGCTTTAATCAGGAAACATTTATGGCCATAAGTTATTTCCAAGTGACTTAATAATCACCAACACGTTGTTGTGACTCACACAATGTGTCCCACATTTTCAAACCACCGTCTTTGTCCTCTGCAGGTAGACGTTGATGGAAGTTAGCAGCTAGCAGCTAGCTAGCAGCTAGCTTGCTTGTTATTATCAGTCCCAAAGGGATCCGTTTAGGTTCAAACCCTTTAAAAGATTCCCATGATCAAACATTTTGTAAAATTTACTTCAACAACAAATGAACTGTTAACAGTATACTTTGTATTTAAGAGCCAGAAGTGTAAATGTATAAAGTGGAATCATGTGTTCATCAGTGTGACAGGACGCATCAGTTACTTATTGATCTGCTCTCCCTTTGACCTCGTGACCCACGACCTGCACGGGTCAAATGTACACAGCGGATGACCCCCCCTCAAACTCCTTCGTCTTAAATGAGCGCCATGAAAATATGAATGTTAAACATTACCATGACAGTAGAAACCTGATACACAGCAGCCCCCCCCACAAAGAGCAGAGACTAAAGAAGTCCTACCCGTCTCAGCAGGTCCTTCTTGGAGGCCGAGTTGAGCACTTCGGGGATCTGCAGGTTGGCGTCCACACTGAGGCGGTGCTTGGGGGTCCGGGGGGGCGCGGGGCGGGTCGGGGTCCCGTAGGGTTTGTGTCTCTGAGGCTTCACGTGGGACTCGTCCAGCAGCTTGGGGCTGAAGAGGGGGGCACGTTTAGTTCAGAGGGAACAGCAGCTGTACATTATCACTGGAACCAATCAGAACCCTGGATTTCATCTTGTTATGAAATGAATCCGTAAACACTCACTGTTTGGTCTCCTCCCAGCCGCTCCTCCAGCGGTGAGGAGCCTCCTTGGCCTCCTTGCCCCCCCCCTCGTGGCTCCTGGGGGAGTCTCTGGACTCGGAGTGGCGCTCCTCCGCCGGCCTCTTGGACCGCCGGCCCTCCAACTGGTTCTTCTTAGGCGGGGGCCGGTCCCCCCGACTGGGCTTGCCGTGGTCCGGTCCGACCCTGCGGGGCTTCCCCGGTTTGTGGGACGGGGACGAGGAGCCCCCCCGCTTGGGCGAGCGGCGCTCCTTCCTCTTGGGGGAGGTGGCGGAGGGCGAGCGGGAGCGCGAGCGCTTCCTGGCGTGCGTGCGGGCGTTGCCCCCGGCTTTGAACTCGGGCTTCTCTGCAGAGCCGTTGGCCAGCTTCCCCTTGCTGCCTCTGGGGGGGTCGAGGCCTCTGGGGGCCTCCTCTCGCTCCTTCTTGTCGAGGCACCTCTTCTTCTCCTTCAGCTCCTCGATGCTCTTGTCCTGCGGGCGTTTCTTCAGCCGGGGGTCCTTCTTGGTGGCGTCCGCTGACTTGTGGATCTCTGCCTCCATCTTGTTTTTACTCTGCAGGGTTCTGGCCATCGGAGACGGCGACTTGGACTTCTTCTCCTCCGGCGCCTCTTTCCGTGGCGTCCTCGCTTTGTCGGGCCGGGCCGACTTCTCCGGCGTTGCTGCTGGACTTCCTGTCGCTTCGAGACCTTCTTTCTTCCCAGCATGCTGTTCTTTGGGCTGGGAGGGAGCCGGGGGGCCGGTGCGGTTCAGCCGGGGGTCTCTGGTGGGCAGCTTGGCCTCCTGAGTGGGAGGGGGGGGGATCCACGGACGGACCGCAGGACCAGCTGGCCCACTGGCCTTCAGCGCCGAGGTGGGCGGGACCACGAAGCCACCGGCCTGCAGGAGTCATTGATACAGAAATAAGACTCGGATACTAAAGAGCGGCTTCAAGTCCCTTCTGGGATCAGAACTGGTTCCTACCAGCTGGGCCTTGGTCTGCTCCAGTTCCAGCTCGATCTTCTTCTGCTGGAGCTCCAGAAGCTGCTTCTGCTTGGCCAGCAGCTGCTGTCTGATCAGCTGCTCCTGGGTCAGGCTGGACTGGCCGCCGGTGGCAGCGGCGACAGGAACCGGCTGAGGGGGCGGAGCAACCGGCGGAGTCGGCGGCGCCGAGTCAGCGGGCTGAGCAGACGGAGCCTCGTCGGCCTGGAGACACGAGGACAGAGAACATGAGCAGGACTCGGAGCACGAGGACACACAGGCGTTCAGCAGTGGTCCAGCCGGCCGGATCCGGTTTAAAGACCGTTTTCACAAAAACCGGAAACGCGTCGTCACTGTGGACGTTCTGTGAGGCGTCAACACGTCAGGAGGAAATGGAGTTAAAGCCCAACGCAACGTCAACAGCTGGCACCTTTCAAACAGGCTGCTTTTTCCTTTTGGGGGTGAAATGGTTCCAAGGAAAAGGACTAGAGCCCATGTGTCAAACCCGCTCAGTACTGTTCGGACCGTCAGGGCCACCCCACCCCCGTGGGACAGTGATCCCTAATAGGTATCATAGTCATCTGTCTGCTGCAGACACAAGTGCTTCCATAGATACGAGTGCTCCCTTTTTAATGCTACGGTTTGGTCCTTAATGGATCGCCTGGATCCATGTTCATCAAACATCACCATCAACAAGAAAGCAATGAAACAACAGATTTAGCAGCTTTTGGGAATAACAAGAACAGCCCGGTACGCTGCAATAAACTATTTCTTTGCTTGCTCCGTTTAACGTTAACATCACCACAATGATTGCGTATTTCAGGTAACAAAGACAAAAAGGTCCCCAGTGAGGGGCACATTCTGTCTGGACCGAGCACAGATGGAACCCTTCTAAAGGGGGCGGGTCCAGTACACACCTGCTTGAGGAACTTGGGGTTGACGTGGATGCTGGCGTTGACGGTGGGGGGCAGCGGCTTGATGGGCCACGCTGGGTCCACCGAGTTGACCCGCACGTCCAGCGCGTACAGCTTCTTCAGGGGGAACACGTCCTCCCAGGTGGAGCGCAGCTTGAACAGACTCTTCCTGGTGCTCTCATCCACCTAGAAGAGAGGACATGACTTGGTCCAGACACCAACCACTGAGCAGCACAACAACAGCACGCCACTATGTGTTAGAATGGTTCTGTAAGATCAACGCATGTTATGAGCCCAGCCTCCCGCTACGCTTATGATTTACAGGTAGACAGGAGGAGCAGAATGCAGGAGACCATATTGAGAAGCAAGCAACACAACAGGAGGAAGTGAGGTGGGCTGCTAACAATCACAGTGCTTTAAATGTTTGAAAGCCAAGCGGCAGCAAAGAGAACTGTACCTTTTCAAAGACACATATAAATGAAGTGATTAGGTTTTTAGCAAACACTGCAAGGTACTCTCCTCCAACATTCTTCACTATGGAATCCACTAAGTACAAAACCGGGAGCTTCTCGGCAGATGGGGCCTGGAGCAAGAGAACTCGACAAGTTTAGAAAACAACAGGGGTTAAAAATAACATTTCAGAACAAAGGCTCAGCATCACAGACGTGTCCCCCTCAGCACCCAAAACCCTGTGTGGTCCTTCAAAAACACGCCAGTAAAGTCCTCTGGAGTCGCTTAGTTCCGATTCTGCATCTCAGGAAGTCAGCGATCCTTCCCCAAAGCAAGGAGAAAAACACATGTCCCAGATGCATTTTGGGTAGAAAAAAAAGCAGGTCAGAGTCCAGTCCTCAGGAGCCACTTTACCTCCAAAGAGGGCTTCTTCCTGAAACCACTCTTTGTACGTTACCCAGGCGACCAGTCGGTGAGCTGCACTCTTTGGCATCAAAGTGAGTTTGATTCACAAGTTTTAACCTTCACAAGTGGGTTTTTGTGTTTTTTTAGACTTAAGCAGAGCTCTGCTGTTACTAAGCGCCGCAGCGGCGTGTTCAGCCGTGTCAGTAAATGGAAACCAGAGTCATATCAATAAATTACACTGGGAAATAAAAAATGACAAAAAGCACATTTCACATTTTTTATTATAACATTTTAACCATTTTCAATCACATTTCAGTAATTCAAGGCTCACTACTGAATTAATGCAGAGAAATGTATTTTTCCCATGTGTGACTGAAGCAAACTGCCGACTATAGAAGAAGGAAGAGGCCACGCCTCCTGTGACCAACAAATAGCGAGCCGATGATTTATTAACACTTAGAACATCGCTGTGGCCTCATGCAGCAGATGTGAAGACTAGAATATGACGGGTGCTCAAAGTACGTCTAATAGCTGAAGATAAGCAACGCTGTAAAAGTCAAAATCCACCATAAAGTAAACCTGACATGTTATTTAATAGATTCACACAATAGTAAGAATTATTATAGTTAAACAGATTCCAGCTGTTTTTCTGGAGTAAAAACTGAACATTTAGTGGTCTCAAGTTTTTTTAAGTTGTTCTTTAAAAAAGGAAGTTGGTTGTTTTTCTACAGTGCGACAGATGGATAGAAGTTATAATATTAACACATTTATATCAGAAGAATATCAGCGGTAATGTTTTTAAAGCATTGTGTTCTTATTGTGTCTTATTTGTGTACCAAATATGACCAAACAGACGTGGTAGAGACCTGCCAATCAGCGTGTAGCCCCGCCCTCAAGCATCTCCTGCTTTATGGTCTGTTTGACTCGACAGGGACCATCATTCACTAAATGAACATCATGCTGCATTGAAGACTTGAAACTAGAGACCATAAACTCATGTTTACAATGACAAAGTAGTCATTTTCTCACAGACTTCTATGGGACCAGAGTCACCGCCCCCTGCTGATCACTACAGAGAACAGAGCAGTAACACATGACACTGTCCGCACATGTCAAATCTCAGATAGATCTAGTTTCAACAGCTGGTTCTAAAGGCTTGCGCATGTAATTCACCTCCAGACCACCAGGTGGAGTCACGTGTTTTGTTGAAGAGGACCTAGAGAGGGACTTCTATCAGTGGTCATATTTATGGCTTTCTTCCGACAAAAGCTCTTCAAACTGATTCATTCTCTCTTCAAAAATCTTCCTTGGCGGAATTATGCTATGAACCTGGAAATGTGTGACTTCGGAAAGGATGTAGTTAGCAGATCAATCACAGCCTTGCGGGCTGCGTAGCTTTTGAAACGCCAGTACAGAAAAAGTGGTCGACGCAGGGAAGGGTGAACTAGCAAGGGGCATGTGATGTAATGTGATGTAATGTGATGTGGTGCATCCCTCGAGTTTCTGAAACTGCAGAACCATAAACTAGGCTTGGACGGTCTGGCAATGCTGGGGCTATGATGAAAGCACTTTGACTGCGTTATTTGGAGGGGCTGAAGCAGCATATCTTATTGTGAAAGGTTGGAATTTGGTTCCCGGTGACATTGATGGAGATCTTAGCGACGCTTGAACCGATATTGAATCCCAGAAAAAAACTGTTTACAATAACGATTTACGTCTTCGCGGCTAAATCACTCACTTTCTCTTCAAGTATTTTCCCACAATGGTTATAGTTGACGACTAAGGTCTGATGTTGCATTTAAGAATATTTTTAAAAACAACTACGGTTAAAAAATAAGTCCAAATAAGATCTGTCACCACTTTGAAAACCACGTATTGCCTCAGCTCACATTTGAATGCTTAGTTTAATGTAGTTTACTGTCACATCATAAGTTTGTCGATTTTAGACTTTCAGAAATAAAGTCAAAGGATTACAAATGATCTATTTTTAAAAAGTTGGATTTTCACTTCAGCGTGGCACTGTCTTCGGATTAAAACTACCTTCAAGTGCTTTGAAAAAACTTTCAGAAGATCCATAAATGAATTTATCACGTCCGATGAAACCGAGCTGTTAATAGAGTTAAAAGAGGCAACTGAAACAACGGAATTAAGCGCAGCTACGTGTTCGCTAGCCGCCATGTTTGTTTCAGCTAACGCTAGCGCGGTGCACCCGGACTTGTTGCTACAGTAAGCGAACTCAAAACAGCCCGGCCTGTTCCTACGGTTTGGTTAAGCTAACGGTAACATTAGCGTAGAACACCACGGGCTTACTCCTTGTGTTTATTAAGCTAACGTCACCCCAGAACATCCACGGACAAGCACTAATGTTTGATTAGGCTAACGCTAGCTCAGCACGCCAGGGGCCTGTTACTAAAGTTAAAATCAACAGAACACAAATTGAAAGTATTCCATATTTATAAAAACCTTGCTTATTTGCGCTTCAATAATAGCGACGATATCCTTGGCGAAGTTGAGGTTTTCCTCCGCCAGGATGGTCAGCATGTTGATGTGCGGCTTGCTGTTGAACGTCAGGTCCTCCAGCGAGGACTGATACTCCCGGCACGCGTCTTCTCTCGCCGCGGTGTCCGCCATCTTCGACCCGGGAAAACCTACAGCGGCTCTATCAATACCGTAACCATTGATTGGCAGGCAGTCCATGAACTCATGTGACTAACTGTTCTGGCCGGACTGGGTCGCGTTTAACATAAAACAACAACAATGGAGGTTGTGGTTTATTCCCGCCGTCTCCTTGTAGGTCTCAGCGCCGTCCTTTCCTTTTTTTCGACGCCAACAAGATGGCAACTGGCAGCCGAAGGCCGTGTGCGTCACACACAATCGTTAATACGCAACGTGACATGTGTTCAGTCCCATTGGGTAGTTTTAGGCCGCCGGAGCAGGGCTCTCTGCATTCATTGGCTCGATGAAATAACAGCTAGACGAGTGAGCCAATCAGATGGAGGCACTGTAAGTTTTCGTTGCATAAGTTTTTTCAGGGCAAGTTTCCCAACATAGCACCCCGAGGCGGAGTGGTCCGTGTATCTTTTGATCGTCCCTTTTACCGTAAAAAACAGAAGACGAAAACACTCGTTTTGAATCGAAAGCGGTAAAACGGAAGTGTGCGGAAGTGGCCAGGGGTTTGTTGTTTTTGGTTTAGGACCAATTTTTACGGTTAATCCCTTTTGTATTTTTTCCCATAAAACGAACATACGAAGCATAGCCGCTAAACCGGAAGTACATAGATTTTCACAGTAAGAATCAAGAGAATGGGACGTTATAAGCCCAGTTTATGCTTCTGCGTTTTCAGAGGAATGCAAGGACACGCAGACGCAAGAGCCCTTTGAGCCACTTTTCACCCTCTAGGGCCGTCGACCCATTTTTATAAACTTGCGTCAAAAGCTACGCGAGCCCACAAGGCTGTGGTTGGTCTGCTAACTACATCATTACCGCCATTATTAAAACAAAGTCAGACCGAATCCGTAAATATGACCACTGATACAGCCCCGCATTGGTGGACTATAAGGGCGCGATGATTGCCTCCGAGTCATGGGGGGGCTGACTGGTGTTTCTCTGGTGGACTTGCTCTGGTACCCAGCAGCACTGTGCAGAACCTTTGAGATCAGGACGCGTCCTTTCAATTACATTCTGTCTCTCAGGAGGCAAGACATGTGGTTTCATTGTGCTCATCCCTCTGTCCTCACTGTCCTCACTGGCACCAATGATTTCAGGTCCAGTTGCATTATGAACTTGAGTCGCTTGCCTCCATGATTGAAAGCTTAGGGAAGAAATGCGTCCTGTGAGAGAAGAGAAAGAGCCTCACCTGTGGACTGCTACTGGTCTGGGTTTTATTAGACACTTTGATACCCTTTGGACTGAGCAGGTCCTTTTTAAATATGATAGACTACACCCAAATAGAAAGGCTAGTGAAAAGCTGATCCAGAACTTCATTAATTACATTGGCTTCCACCACAAGACCCTGCCCAGTCTTCTGGTCCAGTCCGGATCACTGGAAGGACATCTTCAATTTGTTCACACCGTCTGCACAGACAGAACCTCATCTATGTAGAAACCGTTTCCACCTTTAGCAAGAAGTCTCAGCATTTTATCTTGACAAATGATTTGGACTTTTTTATGACTACTGAATCTTGGACAAGCCCAGCGGATGCTCCCATATGAACAGGCCGAGAAGGATTTGGATATCTGCGCCTCCTGAAGCTGAAAAGCCTCCAGTCAGTGCTTTACTGTGTGGTCTGACGTACAATAAAAAGATGAATGAAAGGAACTCTGCACAAATTTATGAAAACAGATTTTTTTCCAGGTGTCATTTTGCTTTCTAGGTGCCTCACTTACTGAAAACAATACAACAAAGATATCAGATTAACAAAAAAGAGGCCATGTTACAGAAAATCAAATGAAAACAGACAAAAAGAAACGGCAAACGAAGAATAAATAGTAAATGACTTTTTATCCATGTCCAACCAAAATAGATGCAAAACAATTATAAAGGTCGTATGTCACATGATGCATAAGTCGTCCCATGTTCTTCATGTTTTAAAACAAACGCTGCATATCAATTCATCGGCCTAGCTTCAGTTGTTAGTTATCATCTTTATTTTAATTCAGTAAAGCAGACTGCATGTAGCCCCGCCCCTAAAGCATCCCCTGCTTAATGGCCCAATGTGATACCTGTCAATCAGCAGGTAGCCTAAAGCAATACATTAGAGCCCGCCCCTTTCAGCGTCACACGTTATCCATGAATTCAAGGAGTAACTTAAGAGATGACAACTTTATTTTCTATGAAAAAAAGAGACACTATATTACTGCGCCGTTTTTTCTCTTTAATAATTGTTTTTGATTTATTTTCTCCACACAGAATAAAGATAATTCTATCATCTGAATAGGTATCAGTTTATTTTTTGTGTAATGTAAAATTAAACATTATTCAACACCGTGATCATTATCTGAACTCATGACCAGCTGTGAGGTCACTGTGATGTCACTGTGATGTCACACTGTGGCCCCTCGAGGATTCCACAATAAGAGCAGGAATGAATCGTTAAAAAGAGGATAAACAACGTCCATCGCCGCGGTAACCAAGGAATGATTCACTGGAGGAGTTGGATTGGATTTCCCATGATGCCCTGCTTCATCCAAACATTTTATTGGTGTTGAGAGTGAACACAGTGGTGTCATAGGTCAGAAGGGGGCGGGGTCACCGCTCTATTGGAGCAGACTTCCTGTTGAGTCCTTCAGCTCTCAGGTGCTGCTACTAATCTTCTTTGTTTCACTCCACTAAATGCAGCGGTGTGTCCAATACTAACAAGATGAAGAGGAGAGCTCCAGTTAACAGTGAGTGAGTCTCTGTAGTACAGGGGGGGTTGGGGGGGGGGGGGGGGTCCTCAGGCGTCAGACTCCTCGCTGCTGTCCCGGCTGATCTCGATCTGCAGAGACGGCAGGTGGTCCAGCCGGCTCTTCTTCAGCTGGGGGCTCACCTGCTGCTGCTTCCGTTTGATCATGGCGCCCCACATCTCCTGCAGGGTGGAGTCGTCCTCCTCCCCCTCCTCCTTCTCCTCCCCAACTCCTCCCATCTGGCTGCCGCCAGCGTCGCTTTTCCCTGAAGAAGAAAACAGACCCTCGCGGCTGCTCGACCCTCGCTCGGGACGCAGGGCGGCGCCATTGGTGTCTTCACCGGAACCGAGTCTGCTCCACAGGGCGCCTGCACGCACACGCACACACAGACACACACGCACGCACACGCACACACACACACACACACACACACACACACACACGTTTGGGAGTGCTGTCATCATTTGGACAGAAGACCTAATTGGACGTGCAAACTGGGGGTGAAAAAGGAGACAGCGGGGAGGAGGCTGTGTGTGGGGGGGGGGGGGTAAATGATGTCATCGCCTAATTTATCCAATTGTTGCGCAAGCTTCCTGTGAGACTCGCTGAGGACAGGAAGTGCAGTTTGCAACATCGCCAAGTTGGCAGCACTGATTTGGAGGGAGATCTCAGCGCTGATTGGCCGAGGCTCGTCCAAGATGTTCCATCTCCTTGTCTCACTCTTAGAGGCGCTGGCTGGCCAGTTGACCCCCCAATAAAAACTCTTTGGCTCTACACGATTGACGTGGATGACAGGTGTGCTAACGAAGTGTCATGAGGAAACATTTAGTGGACAAATCCATCAGGACGATAATGAAAACATGAACAGATCTGTGGACGGGTTTCTAATAAAGGCCTTAGAGACTCACTCTTCTTGTCTTTGGACGACCTGGAGAAGACCTCTTTCTTCTCCTGGATGGCCACACCCAGTCGGCGGTGCACGTCTCTGATTGGCTCTCTGGTGGGGGCCTTGTCTCTGGGAGAGAAAGGGGAGGGCGAGCGTTGTCTGTCGGGGGAGTACCGCCGCTTCCCCAACCGCTGCCGTACGTCTGCAGAGACAGAGTGAGACAGACGGAATGAGACGGACAGAGTGAGACAGATGGCGTGAGACGGACAGACAGAGTGAGACAGACTGACAGAGTGATACGGACAGAGTGAGACAGACAGTGAGACAGACGGACAGAGTGAGACAGACGGACAGAGTGAGACGGACAGAGTGAGACAGACGGAGTGAGACGGACAGACAGAGTGAGACAGACGGCGTGAGACGGACAGACAGAGCGAGACAGACTGACAGAGTGAGACGGACAGTGAGACAGACGGACAGAGTGAGGCAGATAGAGTGAGACAGACGGACGGAGTGAGACGGACAGAGTGAGACAGACAGACGGACAGAGTGAGACAGACGGAATGAGACGGACAGACAGAGTGAGACAGACGGCGTGAGACGGACAGACAGAGCGAGACAGACTGACAGAGTGAGACGGACAGTGAGACAGACGGACAGAGTGAGGCAGATAGAGTGAGACAGACGGACAGAGTGAGACGGACAGAGTGAGACAGAGTGAGAAAGACAGTGAGAAAGACAGAGTGAGACAGACGGACAGAGTGAGACAGATAGAGTGAGGCAGATAGAGTGAGACAGACGGACAGAGTGAGACGGACAGAGTGAGACAGAGTGAGAAAGACAGTGAGAAAGACAGAGTGAGACAGACGGACAGAGTGAGACAGATAGAGTGAGACAGACAGAGTGAGACAGACAGACGGCGTGAGACGGACAGAGTGAGACGGACAGAGTGAGACTGTCGTCTGACCCACATGATTCCTGATCAGCTGACCTGTCTTCCCGCTGGAGGCCCCTGGGGGGGGCAGTCTGTTCTGACTTCCTTTCCTCTTCTCTTCCAGAAGCTGCCGGACGTCGGTCATCTTGGAGGGGGGGGGCGACTTGGTTCTGGTCTGAGACTCTCCGACCCGGTTCCTGCAGACAGCACAGACGTTTTAGATGGAATATGCTCTACTGGAGAATCACATTACGAGTGAAGGGTTCTGACCGGATGCTCTTCAGGTGGCCGTCCAGCTCGTCGGCGTACATCGTCATCTTCTTGCTCTTCTTGGGGGACGGCGTGGAGATCATCTTCAGCTCCAGGTCGTAGTCCATCTCGTCCGACTCCGACCACGGAGACAGGGAGCGCTCGGCCCGGTTGCTGCGAGGCAGCGCCCCCCCTCCTGCCGGCCGGCCTGACCCCCCCACAGCAGCCCTGTCGCTTCTCTCCTTGTACTCCACCACCCGGTCATCCTCCATGTCCTCCTCTTCCTCCTCCTCCTCCTCCTCCTCCTTGATGGGCTCCTCCGGCAGGTTGACCAGGTCGGCTGGAGGGAAGAACAACGTCTCATTATCAGCCCTTCTGCCCCAATCTAAACGTGTCACACTGGTTCAGACGTTATTTTGATTTGGCCGGTGTTGCCGCGGCGACGGGATGGACAGCCGTTACCGGAGTGCCGATGCGTGTACGGCGGCGTGTGTCCCATGTTGTCTCCGATCAGAGGCTTCTTGGTCTTGATGACGTCCCTCTGGATCCTCCGGTTGTGGAACCTCCTCTTCCTGCACACATGTGTTCATTAAATATGCCTGATGTAAAAGCTTCTGATTGGACGGATGCAAACAGCGACACGAAGGATGGAGCCCCACCACGAGTTGCTGAGGATTCCCTTCATGCCTCCGTAGTTGGGGTTTCCGTACTTCATGTAGTATCGACTCCGCCGTGCGGCGCCGAGCTCCTTCTTATCGTCTGAGGCAGAAAGGGTCAGTCCGTCACTTGTAAGGACGCCATCAGCGGCGCGTAGCTCGGCTCAGAGAAGACTCACCGTGCGTGGCGAAGCGCAGCAGGAGCTTGTTTCCTTTGAAGGGTTTGATGGCCGCTCGCAGCTCGTTCCTCAGCAGAGACTCTCTCTCCATCAGTGACAGGTCGGCCACCTGAGGCAATCAATGGTCATCAGCAGTGATCAACCAGGCCGACCGGTTATTGGCAGTAATCAATAAGCTCTACCTGCACGGCCTCTGTCTTGGGTTTCTGCTCGTCTTGGTCTTTCACCTCGATCTCCTCGCAGCTCTTCTTCACGGCTTCCGGTTGGTCCTCCTCCTCCTCCTCCTCTGACCTTTGACCTTCGAGACTTTTGCTGAGGTTGTTGGGCACATCAGCTGGCGGCTCGTCGTCCGTGGCAACTGTCTCTGGGCTGGTCATCCGGCTGCTGTTGACGAGGGCCCGGATGGAGGTGTCGTCATCGAGCCAGACCACGTTACCTAGGCAACCACGATTCATTATGGGATCCCTTGTCACAAGTCCCCTGAAGGCCACCAACAAGAGTGTGTGTGTGTACATGTATGTGGTGTGTGTGTGTGACTCACAGGAGGTGTCGTCAATCCACTCGATGTGAGCAGGAGGGTACTCTTTGAAGTATCCAAAGATGTCCTGAGTGCTCATGTCGTCTACACCTGTCACGTAGATGGCCTCCATCCGCAGGCTGGGGATAGCTGAGCACCACAGAGGAAGAGCACAGAGATAGTTATTAGCACCACAGAAGAAGAGCACAGGGATAGTTATTAGAAGCCATGGTGCCGTCACTGCACCTTTCTTCATGGTGTCTTTGTCCATCAGCACATTCCTCTGCTCCTCCTTCTCCTCGGAGGGGAGGTGGAATCGTCTCGCTCGCTTCTCCTTCCTCTCAAAGGCCTCCTGATGAACACAAAGAGCACTTTTGACTATCAGATAGAAAGAACATTTTTATTATGTATGCCTCATTTGAACATTCCATGTGACTACCTCATTGGAAGAATGTTTACCACATTATGTGTTTTGATGTATTTAACATTAACCAAGAATAAATTAATTGAATGACAAGGGTTGTCCAAACTTTGGACTGGTACTGCAAGTCATTTTATGTGTGTGTGTGTGTGTGTGTGTGTGTGTGCGCACTAGACATATAAGCCATTTGTTTTTTTTATAGTAAATTGACTTCATTCATCCAGAAAATTCTTCAATATAATGAATATGTCTCAAATTCAGAGAAGCATCAGGATTCTTCCTGGTAAATATGACCATGATTGTTTGTTACCTGGAGGGCTCAAGTCTCCTTATCACAGCTGGTGAGTCACATACTGGAGCCTGATAGGCTGTGCCAGCTGTGATGTCCCTATGCTTACACACATCACAGGTACATTAATGTGATGGAACCTTGTCCACTTACTACTGGAGATCCTCAGGGCTGCGTCCTGGGTCCCCTCCTCTTCTCTCTCTACACAACTCGCCGGTCATTAGCTCGCATGGTTTCTCCTAGCACAGCTACGCTGATGACACCCTCCCTCACACGGATCTCTGCCTGACTGACGTCTCTCAGTGGAGGTCCACTGACCACCTGAAGATCAACCCAGACAAGACTGAACTACTTCTCTCTCCGGGGAAAGACTCTCTGACCCAGGACCTGACTGCTAACCCTGACCCCCAACATCACAGCGACAACTCGATCCTGTAGGTCCACGCGCTACAACATCAGGAGAACACACTGTGTCCCCCCCCTGAAAACCACTCCCCTCCCTCCCCCCGCTGAATAATTGTGCAATTAAAAAACAAAATGTATTTTTTGTGAAGTTGTAAACTTAGGGGAAAGAAGGAGGCGCAGGTACTGATTCAGGCTCTTGTCCTCTCCTGGACTACTGTAACTGTCTCCTGGCAGGTCTCCCTGCTCCATTCCACCTCTGCAGCTCATCCACAATGCAGCAGCTCCACTGGTCTTCAACCTTCTTAAGTTCTTCCACACTTCTCCACTGCTCCTCTCTTCACTGGTTACCAGTGGCTGCCTCATCCAGTTCAAAGCCCTGGTGCTCACGTAGCATGCTGTGAATGGATGGGGTCCAGTCTCCATCCAGGACCTGGTGAAACCCTCCATCCCAACATCAAGCTGCTTGTTCCTCACTGAGAGCAAAACACTGGACTAGATCTCCACTCTTTGCTGTCCTGCTCCTAGATGGTGGAAGGAGCTCTGTGATGACATCAGGACCACAGAGAGCCTTCACATCTTCACACTAAACACTAACACACTGTAGACCTTAAACTGGACTTATAATGGATCTTATGCATAACTAGTTGTAAATCTTCTTTGATGAAATGGCACGTTCTTGTTCTTCTGGGTTTGTTTCCTTATGCTTGAAATGCTCTGATTGTAAGTCGCTTTGGATCAAAGCATCTGATAAATGACATGCGATGGTACCTTTGAGTTGACGTCGATCCCGGTGATGAAGGCTCCGGCCTTGTTCTCGTACCGCCGGC
>NC_084915.1:18698919-18726419 GCF_949316345.1 Pungitius pungitius
CGTTTCCAAATGTTCAACTACTAAGAAATCATCTCGAGTCATTTCAGGTGTTTTGCCCTCATACCCATTGCTCTGGACACCGGCAGGTTACCAACGTACCGGACCTCAAACTTCTGGACCTGCTTTCTCATCGTCTCCAGAGACTCCACTGAAACGACAATAACCAATCAGCAGGGAGCCAATCAGAGAGTAGCACGTCACCTGCTACTGAGTCACCTTGTCGGGGCAGGTCTTCGGGTGAGATGCTCTCCATCGTCAGCGAGCGGGACGGCCTCATTGACGTCTTCTCAGACATTATCTAGAGAGAAATCAACACCGCCGTCCCATCGTGTTTACAGCCAATTGGCTAATGCTAACATGCTAATGCTAACGTGGTGAGGGACTCACCTTGGAGCACATCTCGTGTAGCGCCATGGCGATGGCTTTGGCTGGAGCATCACAGCGAAACACGTGACACTTCAACACACAGCTGTCCTTATCCCCGGCTACAAAGGCAAAGTCCCTGAATGTACACACACACACAGAAATAGACAGAGAGACAGATGCACACAGAGACACACACAAACACAGACACACAAACAATGCCATGTTGAGGCAAACCGGCTGATTGATCACATGATCTAAAGGTCAAAATCAATGCATGCCCTGACACAAAGGAGGAGGCAGTGAAGTCTATGAAGAGGCAAAGGTAGAGAAGTATACCTGTCCCTGCGCAGGTGGAGCAGTGAGGGGGCGGGGGGAGGAGAGGGTGACATTGTTAGTGCAAACACAGGTAAACAATCTGAAGGTTGAGCTACCTTAGCATGCAGAAACATGAAACTGTGAGTGTGTGGTAATAGTCTAGCTTAGCAAAAGAATGGAAGCAGGGTAAAATTGTTAGCTTAGCTTAGCACAAAGAATGGGAGATGGGGCAACTGTTAGCTTAGCTTAACATAAATACTGAAAGCAAGGGTAGGTGTTAGCTTTGCTTAAAACAAAGACTGGAGGAAGAGGGAAACGTTAGCTTAGCCTAGCATGAGAACTGGAAGCAGCCTAGCTCCTCCCATCTCCTCCCCCTCCATGTCCCAGGTATCTGATTGGCTCACCTGCCGTTGTTGCAGCCCACCCCCCACACACGAATGTTACTGATTGGCTGACAGTGCAGTGAGGTATGGTCTAAAGGGTCCAAAAGAGTAAGAGTGTCCTTCTTCAGTACCAGCATCATCTCCTGACCCTGCAAACAGACAGACGGGTCAGTCCACCAACACACAGACAGGTACACAGGTTCAATGCAGATCTTGTCTTACCTCCCCGCGGGCCCCTTGCCTGTCTCTCTGCTCTGGGCTGCCGCAGTGAGACAGCTGTTGGATGACGTTACTGAGAGCGAGACTGCTGCGACCAGGAGACAGGTCCTCCTCCTCCACCTCCAGCCAGCCAAGAGAGCGCACTGCAAAGCACTGACAGACAGACAGACAGACAGACAGACAGACAGACAGACAGGTAGAGAGACAGACAGGGAGACACATAGCAAGAGAGACAGACTTGTACAGAGATGGACAGGGAAGCAGGTAGAGACACAGACAGATGGAGAGACAGGAAGAGAGACCAACAAGCACACAGACGGGCAGACATACAGACAGAGTAAGAGACAGACAGGTGGATGGACAGAGATATAGAAAGATAGACATGTAGATCGACAGGCAGGCAGAGAGACAGACATGTTAACTCAGATTAAAGAGATTAGAGCGGATTAAGCCCCCAGAGCAGAAAACATTGCTACTTTCACTTTGTTTATTTTAAAATGATGTCATCGTTGACCTCTATGACCTCCTAGCTGATGACGTCAGCAGATTCAGAAACATCGCTTGGTTATCTGATTCCTCAAATCCAGATCAACAGCTTTCGTTTACTCATTGATCAACAAACTGGATTCCAAATGAAAATGTTTAAATACAATGTTGATTTGGGTTTGGAAGAGAAGGTGTGTTCCTCCACAACACGTCATGTTGTTGTTACCTTGGAGTTGGGGTTGTGGTGTGTGAGATAATCTTCATGCCGCAATGACCTGAGAAAAAAAAACACACTGTTTGTCTACCAATTGTAGATGTGTGTGTAAGTGTGTCTGCAGGTATGTGTTTGTGTGTGTGTAGATATGTTTACGAGTTTGTGTGTAGGTGTGAGTTTACCTGGTCTCCGGTTTTATGTCTGTCTCCCTGTTGGAGCTCTGATGTACGTCATCCAGCTGAGATACAAAACCACAGAAGTCAGACAGACCTGCTATTCTGAGCTAACTGATCTTCACCAGACTAATTAGCTTAATTAAGACTGACCTATTTAATTCAAACTGATTTTTTAAATTCCAACTGACTTTAATTACACTCACTAGTTTACACTTCCATAACACCGACTAGTTTAGGTCAAACCTTCTAAACCACATATGCCAAACTCGGTGTGGGGACGTCCCGCCTGTTGACTTTGCCATTGTGAGAATATCAGAAAGGTTGATAGGCTACGCGGTCGCTTGTAGATTAAACTAACTAGCTTCTTTACACTAACTACATTAGTTTACACTCACTAGCTCCACAGTTAGTTAACCAGGTCAGAAGATAGTAATGGGGTTGTGACCTGCGTGTCGAGCTGCTGGGACGACCGGCTGAGGAGGGGGTGCTGCCACTGGGTGGCTCCAGTGGGAACGTGCCAGTAATACGTTCCTGTTGAATCTTTAATGGTTCTCCAGCCAGAGGGAAGATCTGGATCAAGCTGCAGGTTCTGGTCCGTCCAGATGTTGTCTGCAAACACACAATAAGAGTCCACATGTGTTGGCGCTTCCCAAAGCATTATTAAAGGCAGCAGGTGTTGTTGGTGGACAAGAATTCGGGACAGAATGTAAAAAAGAGGTCAAACTGCAATGCAGCAAGAGTCGAAAGATGAGCGAAAACTGAAGAGGATCGGAATTATCGATAATTACGTACTGTTATGTTCAAAATGAAGAAACTCGGGACGAATAAAGGATGTCTTGGATCAAAAAGTTAAATCAAAAGAATTTAATAATGAATAAGCGTTGCGGTAAAAATAACACCTTGATCGAGGATTCTTCTCCGATCCACAGGCCACAGCGAGACTACAGCGTAGTTAACTGTCTAAACCGAAAAAGGTGAGTGAGCTATCCTATTGGTTCTTCACAGTTCTTCTGTGGTGATTGGGTTAAAGTTGGTGCAGTAGGCAGTGTCCACGCCTCTGGGCACATGACATCATCAGGTGTGTTCAAGTGTTTGAAGTTTTTCATAGATTAAACGGTGCGATGAGGTATTACACTGAATGTTGCGGTCAATGTAATGAGAATTTTGAATGTCCCTTGGTCAATGCAGTTACATTACGTATTATCATTCATGCATTAGCTAATTACATTTCATTTAACACAATAATATTGATGCATTGTAAATCATTTGGTTTGTTTTAAGTTTACGGTTGTACATTAGCATTACATCGTTCTCATTTCTTTAGTGATTACATAACTCAAGAAGGAAGTAGATTTTCAGATTTTAATATCCTACAGTACCTATTGACTGCTAGGCTAGGCTACATACCTATTAGCTGCTAGGCTAGGCTACGTACCTATTAGCTGCTAGGCTAGGCGTAACGTACCTATTAGCTGCTAGGCTAGGCTACGTACCTATTAGCTGCTATGACTACTTAATATTAATATCTTCCTTTATAATACACTTAATTTATTAGCTGCTTAAAGCATTTTAGGTCGCTTCAGGTAACAAAATACTTAGGCAGGGCACGGTAACGCTAACTTTAGTCTAAGTCCGAACTTTCAATCCTGGTTCAGACGTTTCATCTAACAACCACAATGTCAGACTTATTAGTTTTGCCCTCACACCACTTGATCTTCTTTTTAGGTTTTCGGTTAGTGTCTCTTTCTCAATTACATAGAGAAAAAAAACACCACAGATTAGAACAGAGTTACATTACATTGTTACATGTCATTTAGCTGACGCTTTTAGCCAAGCGACTTACAATAAGTGCTCTATACTTTTTATCTGCTTGTATAAAACATCCCAATCCTCATGAGGAGGATTATTGGTGTGTGTCTGTGTGTTTGTGTGTTTTTGTTTGTATGCATCCAACATATGCATACAACATATGCATACAATATACAATATATATACTGTATATATATATGTGTACATACAGTATGTGTGTGTCTGTGTGTATGCGTCTCACCGTCATAGTTGACTATGAGGATGGCCAACATGTAATCTTTGCCCATCATGGCTCCGCCCTCCAACATGTGTGGTCCAATCAGCTGATGGTCCTCAACACACACTTAGAGGCCCAGATAGCAGACAGTTAAAGCCTCCCGTCTCTCTCGCTGCCTGTCTGTCGCTCGGTGTCTCTCGTCCGTCCCTCAGATGAAACCATCAGTCTTCTTCTTCTTTTTTATATCCGTATCTCTCTCCTCACACTCGTCCCTCCTCTCTCCTCTCTGTCTCATGAAGGATGCTGCTCTCCTCCTCCTCCACTGGCTCCTCCCCCTGATGATGTCATCCCCCTGCCCCCTGCCGATGTCATCACTCCCTTCCCTCTCGACCTTCACCATGAGAATCAACTTTAACTCCCTCATTCATGCATGAACGGTTCAGTATTCAACCAAATTAAGTACTATAAGAAGTTTTCATGGTCACTATCATGTTTGAAAGTACACACGTGTATCAGTAAGATAAATGACTGAAATACACTCAGCATGAAAATGTAAATAAAGCACTTCATGTAAATAAACTCCTGAATAGATACATGGCTTTATTAATCCACCAAGAGGACATTGATTCTCTAAAGCAGCATTTCTATTTAGAGGTCAGATATAACAGAGTACAACATTTATAAATGCACAATATATACAAAACATAAAATAATATTCAATTAAATTGACCTAATAAACAGTAGTGCAAAGATGTTAAAATAACAATAACATATAAAAGAATATAAACTACCGTAGATACAACCACCATAGATACAACTACTGTAGATACAACTACCATAGATACAACTACTGTAGATACAAATACCATAGATACAACTACCATAGATACAACTACCATAGATACAACTACTGTAGATACAACTACTGTAGATACAAATACCATAGATACAACTACCATAGATACAACTACTGTAGATACAACTACTGTAGATACAACTACTGTAGATACAAATACCATAGATACAACTACTGTAGATACAACTACTGTAGATACAACTACCATAGATACAAATACCATAGATACAACTACTGTAGATACAACTACTGTAGATACAACTACCATAGATACAAATACCATAGATACAACTACCATAGATACAACTACCATAGATACAACTACTGTAGATACAACTACTGTAGATACAACTACCATAGATACAAATACCATAGATACAACTACCATAGATACAACTACCATAGATACAACTACTGTAGATACAAATACTGTAGATACAACTACCATAGATACAAATACCATAGATACAAATACCATAGATACAACAACCATAGATACAACTACCATAGATACAACTACTGTAGATACAACTATCACATGCAACCACCATCTGTGGGTAGAGAAAACTCAAAAATGATGCAATATTGTAATGATATTATTGACACAAATATGTAACTTTGAGATGTAGTGGAGAACAAGTATAAAGTAAATTCTGAGTAAAGGTATTTATTCTTTTATTTCATTTTGTGTGCTAACTGTAAACCTCACTGTTTCAAGAATCAAAGACTTAAATAAATGTTTCTTATGAAACATTTTAATAGTATTTTAATCCATCCTCAATCTTCGTTGAATCACAATCAAAGTTTTAGGGCTTTAACTTTTACTCTGTAGACATACAGGATGACGTCACGGCAGGCCACGTGTGCCGGAAATGCTGTGAGCTAAATGGAGCAGGGAAGTTAAAGACTATGACAGGAAGCTATACCAGGTCTCCTGCAAAGTAAGAGCCCAAGGTGTATCCTAAACGTAGAGTTTGAGATATAGAAGAGCATCACAAAGGAAAAACTGCATCAGCTCCACCGCAAAGGTCTTATTGTGATGTCGGAGCGGAAGCTGCCCGCCGGGGATCTTACGTGTCTACATTCTCCTGTTTGAACTAAAGACAACACGGTGATGTCGTCAACCCAAGTTCTGTTTCTGCAGCAGTTTACACTCAAACCACTGTTGTTGTTGTTGTTGTAACGTTAGATAACTTACTCTTTGGGTGAGCTTAGCCGTTAGCTTAGCCGCTAGCTTAGTTTGGTCTTCTGTAAAGAAGACACTGTGACGTCAGTCGGTAAACACAGTGGAGTCCAACATGGAGGACAGGTACATTAAACCAGGTGAGCTTAATATTGCCCTTAATATTGGTTATAACGTACTCTAACGTTAACGTTATTCAGCCTCTGTGCTACAAGGCTAACGGTTAGCTAAACGAACATCACTCCGAAATCTCAAGTTAATTTTTCCTTAAACTTCAAGGTCGTAATTCTGACAAAAATAGTGCTTAAATCCATTGCTTTGCATGTTTTTTGTAGTTTGGCACGCAGATATTCCACAAAAGAGTACTTCTTCATGTAAGAATAGAGCGTTTGTTAGAGGCTCTGCGGTTGTTTTCTCCCTGGTTGTATTAGTTTGTAATGTGACGTTGTGACAGATGACGTCATCGCTCATAGTAACACGGGGTTCTATCTTTAAAAGTCAGACTCCAGAGGTGTGAACACCTAAAGGTTCCACGTGAGGACATCTTGTGGCGGACGTCTGTTTCAACTGTATCGCTGTCTTTCGCTGGCTGTGTTGCCTAGGTAACCAGGAGCGCGGCTGGAACGACCCCCCTCAGTTCTCCTATGGCCTCCAGAAGGCCCCCGGGCCACAGAGGAACCTCCTGAACAAGAGAGCTGCTGCACCGGCAGGTTGGACAACGCGTCTGGCTCCTTCTTGTTTCCCCTCTCCTCATTTCCTTTCTTGGCCTCTTTTCCTCGGCAAAGGAGACATCAGTGTTTCCTCTTTTGTAGTCAGAACTCCTTCATATTTGTGATGTGTTTTAGGAGTTTGGTCATCCTTAAAGAACAAGCAATGAGGTCACAAAACACTCATCCTTTTATGCCTCTAACCTCTTGTCTCTGATTGGTCTTCAGGTACAGGGACCCCACCCATTAGACCTCCCTCCTCCAGTCCCATGGCTCCTCCTCCTCCAAGTGATCTTGCGGCGCCGCCCGTTCCAGGCCCAGGTAGGGAGCGTTAATGAAGCCTGAATATCTGTGTCTCATTTGGTGGGCAGCATCCCCATGAGAGCTGCTCAGAGCGGACCGCGACACGGAGCTCTCCGGGCAAGACAAAAGCTGCAGGACGTCTTCGGTGCTATGACGTGTCACTGGTCCTACAGTGCTGCAAGTGGATCACTGACTTCCTGTCTGACACGACGTGACGCTGGGGAAACACGTCTCAGCCTCTCGGTCCATCAGCACCGGTTCCCCTCAAGGCTGCGTTCTTCCCCCTCTGCTCTTCTCCCTGTACACCATCAGCTGCACCTCCAGTCACCAGTCCGTCAAGCTCCTGAAGTTTGCTGATGACACCACCCTCATTGGACTGATCTCTGGTGGGGACGAGTCCGCCTGCAGGTGGGAGTCTGACCACCTGGTGACGTGGTGCAGCCAATTCAACAGCTGAAGAAACTCAACCTGCCACAGACGATGATGGTGCACTTCTACACGGCCATCATGGAGTCCATCCTCTGCTCCTCCTTCACCGTGTGGTACGCTGCAGCCACAGCCAAGGACAGGGCAGGCTGCAGCGTGTCATCCGCTCTGCAGGACCTCTCTCCCCCCGGTCACAGTCTCTTTGTGCCCCTTCCATCTGGCAGGAGGCTGAGGTCCATCAGGACCAAGACCTCACTCCACACAAATCATCAGTTGGTCTCATGAAGTCCGATTCCCCCGTTGACCCAAATGTTCCTCCCACAACATTTTGCACAGTGGTTTCTCACCATGAAACATATGTACTAGGGCTGCAACAACGAATCGATGAAATCGATTAGAATCGATTATTAAAAGCGTTGGCAACGAATTTCATTATCGATTCGTTGTGTCGCGCGACTATTACGTTTGAGTATTAAAAAAAAGTTGCGCGCTCGCGCAGCAGAACATCGGAGAGACCCGTACTACTGTTCTGAAACATGCGGAGGAAGAGAAGCCAATGCGATCTAAATATTTCACACTGAAATGGGGGGTGCGGGTCCTAGCGGGCAACGGGGGGGGGGGGGGGGGGGGGGTGCTGCGGTTTTCTTTGCAGCGCCAGTAGTTTTACGTTCTAATCGCTGCGCTCGACTTCAAGGTGTAACCTTTATTATTGTTCGGTCTGAAACAGCGCGCCCAGTGACGGGTGGTGCAGCAATATTGATGTCCGGGTGGAAATCAGGAGAAAGGTCGGTCCGGGATATTTTCGGGAGGGTTGACATGTCTGATTGTAAGATATGCAAAAGCGACATGGCCTGGCACGGGAGCACCACGGCGATGATTCATGATTTTGTGCCTAATATATTTAATTTGGCGGCTGTGAAGTATACATCATGCGATGTGTGTATGTTTTTTGTGTTAGTCCATTTTATTTGCTTACTTAGGGATGTTCAAGGAGCAATCTGTTAGTGCAAAACATATTTAGAAAGTGCACAGTCAGTTCTATTTTTCAATAAAGGGTTGGAAATTAATGTTTTTACATTTTTTATTTTTTTATCCGATTCATCGATTAATCGAACAAATAATCGACAGATGAATCGATTATTAAAATAATCGTTAGTTGCAGCTCTAATATGTACATACATCCGTGTTTTAACGTATTTATCCTCTTACTTACATTGTTCTAATTTTGCCTGTTCTAATATTTGTATTTGTATTTTTTTCCTTTTGCACCAATGATCAAAACAGATTCCTCTATGTGTAACATATGTGGCAATGAATGGCTTCTGAGAACAGGACTCAGCTATTGACTGCAGATCTTCCTCTTGCATTAGCTCGTCCTCCTCTGGGCTGCGGTACCACGCAGAAGGGGGGGGGTCCTCCTCTCGGAGACCAGGACGGCAGCCGCTCAGAGGCCGAGCCGGACGTTGAGGGCGTGCTGTTGGTGTTGAACCGAGCGCTCGATGCCTGCAGACCGACTGTTAAAGTCAGTTCTCCAGGGTTTTATTTTGTAAAATCTACCTGAAAACTTGTTTTATTGTAAAATTATTCTCAAGTGTTTTAATTCACTAAAATGGGTTGACCGCTGATTGTCTGTTTGACCTTTGACCTCTGTTTGTAGGACCAGGTGTGTAGTGATGTTGCAAAGAGGCTGCGCCTCCTGGAGGCCAGCTGGAGGTCAGGTACACTCAGTCTACCTGTGAGGAGACGCATGGACACGCTCTCTTTAGGTAACGTGTCTCCTCACCAAGCTGCTCCTGTCTCTGAGCACCTGTCCGTCTCTTGACTCACTGTCTTTCTCTCAGAGTTACAGTGTGGTCACTGGGACGCCGCTGACGACATCCATCGCTCTCTGATGGTCGATCATGTGACTGAAGTCAGCCAATGGATGGTCGGTGTCAAACGACTTATTGCTGAGACCAGGAACCTTAATCCAGAACCTTTAGAACCGCTTCAGAAACCTCTGGGATCGGTCCAGGACACTCCAGCAGCAGACCAGGACCATGGTGCCCAAGCCTAGGACTCTACAGCACCAGACCAGGACCATGTCAGAGGTCCTGGGAGTCTCTGGACCTTTCTAAGGACCTGAAGTTCTGTATTGTTGTTTCCACCAACTAGTGAAGGTCTCTCTTCATAATCAATAAATCTGGGCCTTCTTTGGATGGTTTCCTTGTGCTCATCCTTCATATTGTGAGCTCGTGTTTCTGACCACAGAGCTGCTCAAGAGCACTAGGGCAGAACAAAACATCTTCACCTTACCACTAAACCTCCTCCTACTCGCAGACATCTACAGAAGAAGAACCTGATCAATTAGAAGAAATCAAAGTATTCTCGCGAGTGTAATTAAATCAAAGTAATCTGCTGAATTAAATGGAATAGAAGTGATTTCAGAAGACAGAAAGGTCTTCTGTCTTCAAAGAGGAGCCTTTAAATGATTGTGTTTAAACGTGATGAAATCAGTCCGCCTGTTAATCCATATCAGAGTGTTCAAGGTATTGCAGTAGATATTTTTGTAGTATTGCAGTTCGTGTACTCACAGTATTGCAGTAGATATTTTTGTAGTATTGCAGTTTGTGTACTCACAGTATTGCAGTAGATATTTTTGTAGTATTGCAGTTTGTGTACTCACAGTATTGCAGTAGATATTTTTGTAGTATTGCAGTTTGTGTACTCACAGTATTGCAGTAGATATTTTTGTAGTATTGCAGTTTGTGTACTCACAGTATTGCAGTAGATATTTTTGTAGTATTGCAGTTTGTGTACTCACAGTATTGCAGTAGATATTTTTGTAGTATTAAGGTAGATACAGTTTTGCAGTGAATGTGATATTTTAGTTTCTTAATTATTTCAGACAGTGTTTGCAGTCTTACTTTCCAGCCAGCCAAGACAGAGCGGATGCAGTTACCATGGCAACCCTTGGTGTGTGTGTGTGTGTGAGTTTGTTTTGGCCTGGCCTGTGATTGGCTGATGGGGGCGAGTGGGCGGGCTTGGTGCGGGTCTCTCTTCCACAGATATCAGCACTGAGAGAAAGAGACGCAGCTCTCATCACTGCTCTCTCTCCTTCCTTCTATCTTCTTCTTGTTCTTCCTCACCCTCCTCCTCATCTTCTCCAGAACGGAAACTCTTCTTCTCCCCCCCCTTTAAGAAAACAGACGGGTAGGTCTAACTCCTGGCCTTTATCCTCATCATCTTCACCGTCCTCGGAGAAAGAAGGACAGGGAGCTCCCTGACCCCTTGCCCCCCCCGGGTCACCATGGCAACGGTCATCTGCACTCGGTTCACCGAGGAGTTTCAGATGTATGAAGAGTTGGGAAAGTAAGTATCCTGATAATCATCTTCATCCTCATCACATCTTCATTGATGTCTTCAATATCTTAAGTCGTCTGACCGAGTATCAGGTACCATGAATATTCATTATGGTCTTATTTCATCAGTAATGTATAGTTCCATTTATTAGTTTGAATTATTGTACATACTTCGGGTCATTGATTGATACTACTTTGTTATATATAAACGTATTTTACCTCCTCTATATATCTATCTATATCTATATAAATAGATTTAGATGTATGTATAGATATATACATACATAAATACATCCATATATTCACACATATCTAAATCACCCACACATATATGTATATGTATATTTATATAAGATATCTTATTACTAATATATTATTTTACTTATTTATTTCAAATGAAATATTGTAAACCAGTTTGATCTGAGTGATCAAAATAATTTTTTTAAATCATTGACTGTGTGTTTGATCAGCTTCTGATCAATAATGAAAAGCGGATGGATGGACGGATGAGTAGATCACCTTTGTGACCTCATCCCACTCGCTGCCACCCACACACACACACACACACACACACACACACACACACACACACACACACACGTCAGGTCTCTTACATAATGTGAAGGTGGGAGGCAGAATTGCAGCACAGCGAAACAAATCTTTCAGAAGCAACACAAAGCTCTTTGTAAAAACTCAGCTTCAGTTTGACGAATGAGAAATTTTAGATGGACATTTGATCTATACTTGATTATAATATTCATATTGATCACACCCTACTGTTCTTAATGGTCATTTACACTAAAGACACTAAATCCTGCATTTCCCATAAGGCGCCCTGATAGATTCTTTAATGGAGGTTTGCCGCCCTGTTACCGCAGTGTATTTGCACATTCCTATTCTCTGACCACTCGCCTTACCCTAAACCCTCTTAAGAAGTATTACCATTACCAGTGTCTACAGTAGTAGTAGTAGTAGTAGCGATAGCAGTAGTTTTCCCTTGGGACTGTTATCAGTAGGATGTGTACCAGGATCGGCAGCACTAATAGAAATAGTCTTAGCGGTACTAATTGTAAGACCAGGTGTGGGTTCGCAGTAGTATTAGCATGAGATTAAGTAGTACTTTTAGTATAAGCAGTAGCGATATAGCGTTAGCAACGGCATTAGTGTTAGTAGCATTAGCTGAAGCATTAATATGGGTAGCGTTAGCAACGGCATTAGTGTTAGTAGCATTAGCTGAAGCATTAATATGGGTAGCGTTAGCAACGGCATTAGTGTTAGTAGCATTAGCTGAAGCATTTATATGGGTAGCGTTAGTTGTAGCATAGGCTGTGTTTCCAATAGTAGCAACAGTACTTATGGTAGAAATAGTAATATTTGTTAAATTACAGGCGCAGAATAAGTTTCTGAGAGAAAAGCAGGAGTTAAACTAGAAAGAGACAGTAAAAATAATTATATTGATATATCTTGTTCTTCAACAGGGGGTAGAAGGGTCTTCAACAGGGGGTAGGAGGGTATTCAACCGGTGGTAGGAGGGTCTTCAACCGGTGGTAGGAGGGTCTTCAACAGGTGGTAGGAGGGTCTTCAACAGGGGGTAGGAGGGTATTCAACCGGTGGTAGGAGGGTCTTCAACCGGTGGTAGGAGGGTCTTCAACAGGTGGTAGGAGGGTCTTCAACAGGCTCCCTGCTCCATATCGCCATCAGTTTGGGGGACCTTGGCCTGAAAAACGTTGAAGAACCCTGTTCTAAGGTTTAAGCAGATTTTGTTTTGCCATTGTTGAAAGTTTGATTGTTGATTGGTTCCTCCCGTCTTGTCCTCCCCAGAGGAGCGTTTTCTGTGGTGCGCCGCTGCGTGAAGGTTCTGTCGGGTCAGGAGTACGCTGCCAAGATCATCAACACCAAAAAACTCTCTGCCAGAGGTGAGGACATGACGGATGACAGCAAACATATTGATACATGTTCTGTCGACTTTTTATTGTCAGGTGGACATGAGTCATGTGACAGGGACTGATGACAGTTGGTCTCTCAGGGGATGAACGTGTTTTAAGGGACTGATGTGAGCTGGTCTCTCAGGTCATGGACTTGTCTTCAAGGGACTTATAAGAGTTGGTCTCTCAGGTAATGGACATGTCTTTAAGGGACTGATGAGAGTTGTCCTCTCACGTGATGGACTTTGTCTTTCTGAGATGGATCTGCAGGGGATCATCTGAGGGCCTAAGCGATGAACCTTAACGTTTTCCTCTATTACAGGAAGTAATTCAGTGGTAGGATTAGCATCACTGCTAACATTAGCATCCATGGATGTGATCAATGTGGATTTTTTCAGATCATCAGAAACTGGACCGCGAAGCTCGCATCTGTCGATTACTGAAGCACCCAAACATCGGTGAGTACTACTACTGCTACTGCTACTACCACTACTGCTAATTCCACTACCACTACTAATGCTACTGCTACTACAACTACCACTACTACTACTTCTAGTATTACTACCACTACTGCTACTGCTACCGCTACTGCTACTATTACTACTATTACTACCACTACTACTACTGCTACTGCTACCGCTACTGCTACTATTACTACTATTACTACCACTACTACTACTGCTACTGCTACTATGACTACCACTACTACCACTACTGCTACTATTACTACCACTACTACTAGTGCTACTGCTACTATGACTACCACTACCACCACTACTGCTACTATTACTACCACTACTACTAGTGCTACTGCTACTATTACTACCACTACTACAACTACTGCTACTTCCTTTTAGTAGTACTACTACTACCACTACTGCTACTATTACTACCACCACTACAGCTATTGTTACTACTACTACTACTACTGCTACTATTACTACCACTACTACTGCTACTATTACTATCAATACTGCTACTATTACTAACCCTACTACTACTACTGCTACTATTACTGCTACTACTATTGCTATTACAGACTTCCTCAGCAAAAACTACTTCTAATTCTACTACTAATACTAATAGTACCACAACTGCTACTGCACCCACATATTGGTCTCCAATACTACTACTTCTACTACCAATACTGCTCCTAATACTGCTTCTACTGTTATTAATATTACTATTGCATGTACTGCATTCTACATTCTACTTCCGATTTATCCTGGCAAGAATGATGATGATGATGATGAATTATGGAAGTATTGGCATCAGTAACCAGGGTGTCGTAACTAATTGATGATGAGCTGTTATCGCCATGGAGACGGGTATTCCTCACTTAACACACTTCCATCACAGAGTTATTACTGCAGTACAAGTACAAACAACAAGTACACAGACACAATATTACGTGTGCCGAGTGTTCTTAGCAGGTTTTACTTTACAGGGGTCAAAGGTCGACACCTAAATCTTAATAGTTCTTACAAATACTAATTTCCTCCCCATTCATTCTAATGCTCAAGTGGAGTACAAGTAACTTGGATCTATACTTAAGTACCGGAGTTAAAAGTACATTAATACAAACACAGATATTAAAGGAGCAGAGCCACTTCCTCTCTTTACAATTAAAGCCCCCACAGCTGTGTTGCTTCATCAAAGGGACATAAACGGATCCAGAACCAGTCAGCTGTTCACTCAGCTCAACTGGCCAATCAGGAGGCTGAGGCTGAAGCCGACATCCAATCAGAGCTCTGTGTGGGCAGGCGATGCTCCGCAGATACTGAGGAGTGTTACACAAGCCTGTGTGTGTGTGTGTGGGAGGAAAGAGGGTTTGATGCCTTCACCTAAGGACACTGTTGCCTAGCAACGCACACACAGCCACACACACACCTGTGTGAAAGCACTCAGAGAGATGATGAGCTTCTCCTCTCCCACACAAACCAGCAGTGGGATTGTATTTGTTACACAATATAAAGTTTCTGAGCACTCTGCCAGACGTTGTACTGCGGTGAAAATACCACAGTACAAGTACACGTTTCACCCTCAATGTTTAGTGCGTGATACGAGGCGATCCGCCTTGTGCTCTTCATTGACTAATTGAGCAGAGGAATCTGCTGGCTTATCTTGTAGCATCAGTGCTTGTTGTACCTGGTTAGATAATCCGATTCTGTCTTTCTTTCAGTGCGGCTCCATGACAGTATTTCAGAGGAGCTTCATCATTACCTCATCTTTGACCTGTGAGTGCTTTCTCTGTTATGTTCTGACCTTCTAAATGATACATGTGTGATGTCACATCCTGTTTCATCACTTGCTGTCCGGCTCCTCGTCTCTCAGGGTAACGGGCGGGGAGCTGTTTGAAGATATTGTAGCCAGAGAATATTACAGTGAAGCTGACGCCAGGTAAAAAATACACATCAATAAATGTGCCACTAACTGTGAGTGGGTTCACACATGACCTCTGACCTCTAGCATCTATCCCTTTGTCAACAGTCACTGTATCCAGCAGATTTTGGAGGCGGTGCTACATTGTCACCAAATGGGCGTTGTCCACAGAGACCTGAAGGTACCACTCTTACTAGAGCTAGCATGTTAGCATCTCTCATGTATATCATTAAGCAGAGTGAGCATTTTAACACGTGCATTGTGTCTCCAGCCTGAGAACCTGCTGCTGGCCTCAAAGTCTAAAGGGGCGGCGGTGAAACTGGCAGATTTCGGCCTCGCCATCGAGGTGGAGGGAGACCAGCAGGCCTGGTTTGGTAAGAACCCAACAATACTGAGACTTCAATTGAATTCAATTTATTCATATAGCACAATATCAAAAATCCCCAGTTTTTGTTATGAAGAACAAACTACACATTTTGTTCCAGGACCATCACCTCTGAACCGAAAAGCCACGAATAATCCTGAGACAGAGCCACCTAGGAGGGGCAGACCCTAACTATAAACCAGAGTCAGTCCTAACTTTAAACCTGAGCCAGCCTTAACTATAAACCTGAGCCAGCCTTAACTATAAACCTGAGCCAGCCTTAGCTATAAACCTGAGCCAGCCTTAACTATAAACCTGAGCCAGCCTTAACTATAAACCTGAGCCAGATTTAACTATAAACCTGAGCCAGCCTTAACTATAAACCTGAGCCAGCCTTAACTATAAACCTGAGCCAGCCTTAACTATAAACCTGAGCCGGCCTTAGCTATAAACCTGAGCCAGATTTAACTATAAACCTGAGCCAGCCTTAACTATCAACCTGAGCCAGCCTTAACTATAAACCTGAGCCAGCCTTAGCTATAAACCTGAGCCAGCCTTAACTATAAACCTGAGCCAGCCTTAGCTATAAACCTGAGCCAGCCTTAACTATAAACCTGAGCCAGCCTTAACTATAAACCTGAGCCAGATTTAACTATAAACCTGAGCCAGCCTTAACTATAAACCTGAGCCAGCCTTAACTATAAACCTGAGCCAGCCTTAACTATAAACCTGAGCCAGCCTTAACTATAAACCTGAGCCAGCCTTAACTATAAACCTGAGCCAGCCTTAACTATAAACCTGAGCCAGCCTTAACTATAAACCTGAGCCAGCCTTAACTATAAACCTGAGCCAGCCTTAACTATAAACCTGAGCCAGCCTTAGCTATAAACCTGAGCCAGCCTTAACTATAAACCTGAGCCAGCCTTAACTATAAACCTGAGCCAGATTTAACTATAAACCTGAGCCAGCCTTAACTATAAACCTGAGCCAGCCTTAACTATAAACCTGAGCCAGCCTTAACTATAAACCTGAGCCAGCCTTAACTATAAACCTGAGCCAGCCTTAACTATAAACCTGAGCCAGCCTTAACTATAAACCTGAGCCAGCCTTAACTATAAACCTGAGCCAGCCTTAGCTATAAACCTGAGCCAGCCTTAACTATAAACCTGAGCCAGCCTTAACTATAAACCTGAGCCAGATTTAACTATAAACCTGAGCCAGCCTTAACTATAAACCTGAGCCAGCCTTAACTATAAACCTGAGCCAGCCTTAACTATAAACCTGAGCCGGCCTTAGCTATAAACCTGAGCCAGATTTAACTATAAACCTGAGCCAGCCTTAACTATCAACCTGAGCCAGCCATAACTATAAACCTGAGCCAGCCTTAACTATAAACCTGAGCCAGCCTTAACTATAAACCTGAGCCAGCCTTAGCTATAAACCTGAGCCAGCCTTAACTATAAACCTGAGCCAGCCTTAGCTATAAACCTGAGCCAGCCTTAACTATAAACCTGAGCCAGCCTTAACTATAAACCTGAGCCAGATTTAACTATAAACCTGAGCCAGCCTTAACTATAAACCTGAGCCAGCCTTAACTATAAACCTGAGCCAGCCTTAACTATAAACCTGAGCCAGCCTTAACTATAAACCTGAGCCAGCCTTAACTATAAACCTGAGCCAGCCTTAACTATAAACCTGAGCCAGCCTTAACTATAAACCTGAGCCAGCCTTAACTATAAACCTGAGCCAGCCTTAACTATAAACCTGAGCCAGCCTTAACTATAAACCTGAGCCAGATTTAACTATAAACCTGAGCCAGATTTAACTATAAACCTGAGCCAGATTTAACTATAAACCTGAGCCAGCCTTAACTATAAACCTGAGCCAGCCTTAGCTATAAACCTGAGCCAGCCTTAACTATAAACCTGAGCCAGCCTTAACTATAAACCTGAGCCAGATTTAACTATAAACCTGAGCCAGATTTAACTATAAACCTGAGCCAGATTTAACTATAAACCTGAGCCAGATTTAACTATAAACCTGAGCCAGATTTAACTATAAACCTGAGCCAGCCTTAACTATAAACCTGAGCCAGCCTTAGCTATAAACCTGAGCCAGATTTAACTATAAACCTGAGCCAGATTTAACTATAAACCTGAGCCAGCCTTAACTATAAACCTGAGCCAGCCTTAACTATAAACCTGAGCCAGATTTAACTATAAACCTGAGCCAGATTTAACTATAAACCTGAGCCAGCCTTAGCTATAAACCTGAGCCAGATTTACTATGATCATGAGCCAGGCCAATGATTCTGTAACTTTGAGTATTTTTTAAATTCTTTACTCTTTGGTTGGTCTAACAAAATGTGTGTGTGTGTGTGTGTGTGTCTTCAGGCTTTGCAGGGACACCTGGTTACCTGTCCCCGGAGGTTTTGAGGAAAGACCCTTATGGCAAAGCTGTCGACCTTTGGGCCTGTGGTCAGATTCTATTCTGCTTCTTCTTCATCACTGCTTCCTTGTTTCTTTGCCTCCCTCAAGCTTACCTGTCTCTAAGGTGCGTCTGGTTCTCTCCCTCAGGTGTGATTCTCTACATCTTATTGGTTGGTTATCCTCCATTTTGGGATGAAGATCAACATCGTCTCTACCAGCAAATCAAAGCTGGAGCTTATGATGTAGGTCACATGATTCCTCACCTGTCAGGTGAACATAACGTGGTCCCTGTTACCATAGTAAACACCGACATGCATGTGGGGGGAATTGTTCATATTGATCAAAATGTGAGCTTGTTGAAAAGTTACTTTTTGCTTTTACTTCCTATTTCATCAGTTTCTAACATGTAAATGTTGGATGCGAGGTGTTTCACTCTAACCAGTGAGCAGTGCCTTTGAGCTGAATACCTGTGAGGTTGTCATAGTGGTAACGCCCCCCCACCCCTCTTCAGTTCCCTTCTCCTGAGTGGGACACGGTGACTCCTGAAGCTAAAGACCTCATTAATAAGATGTTAACCATCAACCCGTCTAAAAGGATCACAGCAGCCGAGGCTCTCAAGCACCCCTGGATCTCTGTGAGTGTACTAGTACACACTGTATGTACTGTATGTGTGTACAGTGTGTACTTAGTGTGTGTGCTCCTCCTCGCAGCACCGCTCTACCGTGGCCTCCTGTATGCACCGGCAGGAGACCGTTGAGTGTCTGAAGAAGTTCAACGCCAGGAGGAAACTCAAGGTAGGTCGGGGTCAAAGGTCACATTGAACATGCTCAAGGTCTCACGTCTCCTTTCCTCCCTCCATCATTTTTGTCCTCTCTTCGTCCTTTCCTTCCCCCCTCTGACCTGTGTTTGTGTCCTCCTCCCCCCACCCTGCCTCCTTGTCTCCTTTCCTTCAGGGAGCTATCCTCACCACCATGTTGGCCACCAGGAATTTCTCCGGTAAGATCATCAGCTGCTCTGATCTGTGAGGATTTGACCTTTGACCTGTTTGTGTCCCAGTAGCAGAGCTGACCAATCAGCTGTCAGCTCACACACAATTATCAGGTTAACACTGTGTGTGTTTGTATCCATGTGTGTGTGTGTGTGTTTGTATCCATGTGTGTGCGTGTGTGTGTTTGTATCCATGTGTGTGCGTGTGTGTGTTTGTATCCATGTGTGTGCGTGTGTGTGTTTGTATCCATGTGTGTGTGTGTGTGTGTTTGTATCCATGTGTGTGTGTTTGTATCTGTGTGTGTGCGTGTGTGTGTGTGTAAGTGTGTGTGTGTGTGTGTGCGCGTGTGTGTGTGTGCGTGTGTCTGCGTGTGCGTGTGTGTGTGTGTGTGTGTGTGTGTGCGTGTGTGTGTGTGTGTGCGTGTGTGTGTGTAAGTGTGTGTGTGTGTGTGTGTGTAAGTGTGTGTGTTCTTGTTCTTCTATGCCGGTGGGGACCTATACCTGATTGCACACAGACCGGTGGGGACTTGTGTCCCCGTGGGGACCTAAAATGAGGTCCCCACGGGCAAACCCCTCCCACAAGCTCCAAAATGGTGTCTAGATACACCCCCAATGATTTTTTCTGAGGTCCCCTTGAACATCAATTTCATGACAAAACTGTGTGAGTGTGTTTCTGAATGCGCCCCTAGTGGATGCACACGGGTACTGCAGTCCCCATGAGGTTGGCTGTTCTTGAAGTGTGCGTCGCTGTTTTTCCACTCACTACCGCCCCCTATCGGTTCAAAAGTGGTATTTTCGCAACATACACTTTCAATGCTGTCTGTTTGATGGTGGTAAAACAGACCACAAATAAAATGCTTTATTTCATAAAAAGTATACAAATAAATAAACCAAAAAATTCATACATACATAATATTAATACTGATATTGATCAAATTATTCAATTAAATAAAAATCAATTTCATTAAAACAATTATAAGGTTTATTTCAAATGTATAAAATGTTAAACTAGCCTTTATGTAAACTCTTGCCTGTTTATTTAATACTATTTTAAGGATATGTTGTTATTAGTATGTCATCATTGATATTATTGACAATCGTAATAATAGTCTATATTTGATTTCATTCATCATATGAATAGTGTAACATGAATTATTGCAGAGATCAATAAGGTCTTTTATTTTCAGATAACTTGTCTTAATAAACAGTGCCCACTGTTTAATCACAACGCTATGGATGATAATAGACAAGCAAGTATAGAGTTGTATCCATAGACAAAATAGGAGTACAAAAGACATTTTACTTTAAATCAATATAGCAAGATGCTTTGATGGATGACCATTTAATGTGTACACTTTCTATATCAAATTAATTAGGTTAATATTTGCGTGAACTATAAATGACAAGTTGTTGACTTGCTGAGGGATTGCATAGAGCAGGGGTAGGCATTGTATGGCTCGCGGGCCACATCCGGCCCTTTGGCTGTCCGTGACCGGCCCGTGAGAGGTTGATTGGAAATTACAAAGTAAATATTTTTGTCTAATTTTACCTCATGCATGGACTAAAGCTGCAGTGCTTTTATTCTTCTCCTTGGCTTTGGACGAGAGCTAACTGAGGAGCTGGCAGCACTGCGCTCAATGAAAGTGATAACGACAGGGAGCGATTTATTCACGGAGGTAGATGCATGCACAAACATGCTGGGTCTGAAATGGGACCAATTTGCAGGTGTCACAACAGAGGCCTGTCCAAGTCCTGTCAATATTTTTGCATTTTATAAATGTGGTGACCCCTGCTGTGGAGGCAGCAGCTTTGCAGTGGGATTTTGTGGGCTGAGTTTGGTGATTGAAGGCACCTGGGCCCGGTTCCCTGAGATTAAAAGACCCAGTGTTCATTCTCTCTTCTCTCTCCAGCAGACGTCCGGTGGTGTGGTCGTGTACCTTTTTTTCGTTGGCTTATGTTAAATAAAGAAGATGTTAAAACTCTTTAAAACGGTACAACTCCAATCTTGTCATGGCCCAAAGAGCCAGGTTGTGACATAATACATCAGCCTGTGTTGCAAGTCAAAAATTAACCATGTCATTGATGTTGTCACTAAAATATTTAACTTCATCAGGGCACAACCATTGAATCACAGACAGTTTGCTACACTTTTGGAGGAGCATGAGAATGAACATTGTGACATAGGCTACGACACAGCACAGTCATGATTTGATTGTTATATATGTAAACTATTTAAAATCTATAACACCCCAATAATGCAACTAAAACATCAAAAATGGTTAGGGTGGTGTTCTTGTATATTTACCCAAGTGCTTTCCTGTGTTATTTTTAGGCTATAGTATCAATATAAAACATATTTTACTGTAGGATGCCTTAGCCTGGAATCAACCAAGGCCTGCAGTGTGAGCTATTTTGCATCTGAATTACATGAGGGCAAAGGGAAAAATTGCCCATAAGAAATATCATTTTGCCCCAAATATCACTACGAAAGGGGCCAAAAATGCCATTGAATGTTTTTGAGTCTCGCCTTGACTGTTGTTCCGTGTGCGGGAAGGATCAAACGTTCTTAAAAAGAAAAAAGGAGCACTTCTTGATCAGACCTGTGAGTTCGCAGAGAGCAAATCCAGTCTCCGTCACCATCTCAGGTCCAAAAGAAAAAGGCCCTCAAATTTAGCAACAACCAATGTCGTTGTCTACCGGGGAATTCTTCTGCTGACTTTATCAAGTGGAGCAAAAACAACAAGAAATACGTGTCCTTTCGTCACCAGGCAACCGAGCAACATAGTGGGTGATAACCAGTTGTTTCAAAAGTATTCACATTCATTACTCAAGTAGAAGTATAGATACTTCTGTTGAAGTATCAACTCAAGCTTTTAACTTAAGTAAAAATACTGATTGTGTAGGTGTAAGGGGAAATAATTCCATCAAGTACAAAGTCTTAATGTGTAATCTCGCTCACAGAACATGTCAGTCCATTACAATAGACAATAATAATTCAGATCATGTGAACCTGCCGTTCGGATGATGTAAACATGGTGATGTTCAGAGAGGCAATGCTAAAACATAGGGACACATGCTCAAACAAATAAAACGCCCCTGGATACTTCCGGTTAAGTTAACCATCATGTGTTGATGATGTCACAGAGGTGCGCGGTTTTGTAAAATAATAAAGATGGACGGATACAGCGCCAATGACTAATATTAGTACTACGTGTTTTACTTGGACAATTAAATGTCAGTGGACACTCACAAATACTACAGCCCCCATCACGATTACAATTGTTCACTCCTCAGTGCGCGGTTTCGCCCACCAGCGGAACCCCTCCGCCCCTAAACCCGGCCGGTCCGCCCGCAACTTTCAACGTGCTTATTAACTGACGGACCTTCTTGCGGTCCGCGAAAAAGGTTATTAATAGTATATTAAGTTGACGCTTTGTTGCGTAAAATAAAGACCAAACGAAAAGAATAAAATGATCTTCTGTCATTCACGTAAGAAAATAAACTCACGTGTCTGCAGCTCAATAACAACACCGAAGGAACAACGTCTCGACCCCGGTTTAAGTCTCCAGCAGACGAGGAGTAGCCTCGTTAGCAGTTTAGCTAGCTAGCATTTATCGCTCTCCCATGTTTGAAATATCTAACCGTCCTGCCTCCACATACGGTTATGTCCCAGGTGTGGTCGTGAAAAGCAAGTTCCATTTTTATGTATGCATCAATGCATTCCAACTAATGAGGCTTGCTAGCTACCCTTAGTTAACGGTTCACAGACTGCTGTCAGTGAGAAATATTTCCACTCTCCTATAGGGTTGGGTACCGAGAACCGGTACTAATATAGCACCGGTTCCTACGCGCTACCTACCGTACTGAAATGCAACGCAGATTTCGGTGCTTAGTTTCGGTTCCTGAGCCGATTGAAAAAATTTATTTACACACTCTGATGACACCGTCCTCTCAGCAGCAAACGATAGCCTACCGTGTGGCAAGCTAGCCATCACCCTTCTATTCTATTTATTTAAGTCAGTATTTCCCTCCCTCTTTCAGCACGCGGCACTATCGCCCAGACGGATGCAGGCACACTATTGCGCGCACACACAGACACGTGCGCATACACAGGAGAGCTGCGCTCTCCAGCGGACACAGAGCGTGAGTCCGCAACTACCGCACCCCTCCCGTCGGACAGCCCCGCACTGAAGTATTAAACAGAGGGTGTAACGACGTTCCTTCGGTGCTGTTCGCCATTAAGCCAAGTGCGTAACAATGCATTCTTTAGGAAATATTGAGAAAATACCAATCTAACCCCCCCAATATACATGGTTACGCCCTTGAATGGGGCCTAAATATTATGTGAATTTCCTACCCTGCTATGGCATGACATATTATGCAGCACGATAAAGTGTCATTAATGTCTACATTGAATTAACGGTGCTAGAATATTTGGTGTTTGGTTGTCCTCCCCCAAAGCCCATATATATGGATAACTTGCCAACGATATAAACTATTTGACAAAAGTATATAGATAACACTGCAATAAGTAAGACAAATCTTTCGATATGAGACAGGCTGTCTCAGTTGAGTTGGGGTCTGATAGGCGCAGATACGAAGACAATTGGTTGAAGTTGTCAACATCAAAGGGGGCTGACTTTGGCAGTCTAGAAAGCTTTTGGAATACACCCTGAAACCAGAGATGGGGATGGTGAGAAGAAATTCAGTCTGAAGAAGAGTAAATGGGATTGGGTCAAGGGTGTATGTGGTGAGGCAGTTAGAGTACATACTGAAACCTCTTGTGAAGCAACATAAGGCCTCCTGATGGTATCAGCCCCAGGGTGCTGAAGACCTGCGCCATCCAGCTGTCTAAAGCCCACCAACATCTCCTTATTCTGAACCTAAAGCAGCAGGCAGTCCCGATGCTGTAGGAGACACCGTGGCCTCAATGACCACTGACTAGTTGCCCTCACATCCCATGTGATGAAGGTGCTGGAGAGGCTGCTCTTGACCCACCTTCAAGCCCAGATAAAATCATCACCGGGCCCTCTGCAATTTGCATTGCCTTATGTGGGAGTGGATGACGCCATCATCTACCTGCTGCCACGAGCCCAGTCGCACCTGGATGGTGGCTCTATCCCTTTCTTTGACTTCTCCAATCAGTGATTCTGGCGCTTCACAGTTCTGTGTACCTTGTACACAACTCACTTCAGTTAGGGCAGCTCCGACCGCTGGGCGCTACATGACTTGTAAAAATAAATGCTGCAGCCTGCCGAAGAGCAACGTCAGTTTTTACGGCATAATGCCGGTATGAACAGTGCGTGAGTTACCGTAAAACCTTGATTAAAGACTACATAGAAGACTGTAAAAATTGTCAGCCCCTCCCCACTCTTTATTCTTAAACCGGAAATATGATCATTAGCGCCTAAAACGTTTTGTGTATTCTTGTGTGAGTACTACACTTTTAAATGCTATTTCCCATTCTAAATTCATAATTTATGTCTGCACATATAAATACTTGTTCTGAATACAAGGGCTTGTAAATGTGGTAGTTGTAGTTTTTATTCTTAAAATATCAATGTTTGTCTACATTTTTAATTGTTCAAAAATGCTTCCAGTTTTATTAGAAATTAAATAAAATACATATTAAAATGTATACCTAATTCTAGTTGAGTAATAACGTCTCAACTTCACCAGGTATTTTATGTAATCCTTCGGTTTTAGTAATTACTATTACCCTTCTACGTTATTAACAAGGCCCAGCAGAACAGGCTGAGCCCCAATGCTCCCTCAAGCTAATGGTGACTGAAGGAGTGGGGGGATGGGCGAGGGTACGGTGGGGACAGTCAATGTCAGGTTTTGTGTTAAGAACCTTAAGTTTCGTTTTTTTACACAAAACCGAACTGTTACCATCCACGTGGGGTCCTCGGTCTGGCCACGCCCCCACCAAGCACCTGCTACCGTCCATTTCCCTCAGACTGCCGAGCAGCAGACAACATGACGGTGCTGGCTGCAGAAGCTGGATAGAAATGGTGAGTTTTTAATTATTGGACTAGCTTCTAATGTAAAACAGTGCTTTTTACGTTTACTTTGATACTATTAATATATGTACTGCCATATAAAATGAGCTGTTGCAATGTGCTAAACTCAACTTAGATGGGAAGCTAATGTTAGCTAACAATAAGCAAGCATGTGCAACTAGCACCACAAATAGTGCTGTTAAGTTTACTTTGATACTATTTTCATATGTACTGCCATATAAAATGAGCTGTTGCAATGTGTTAAACTCAACTTAAATGGACAGCTAATGTTAGCTAACAATAAGCAAGCATGTGCAAGCAGCAGCATGTGCACGCGTTGTGAAATAGAATGCTGGACAGCTAATTAGTTATTTATTATATACTATATAAATATATTCATGTTTTATCAATATCTTTTCACACAGAATGTGAATATTATGCTCAACAAAGGGAGTGTAATACTTAATCTGCGTTAAGACCTGGATTATAACTAATTTCCCTTTAACCATTTTAAGTATCCTTACGGTGGCTTTTGGGCCTATAACACTTAATAAGCAGTTTTCCATTTGCCCAAAGAGTGATTGTAATATCTACCCATGTATAAATAGGCATTTTAATTCAGATTGTCATAGGTATTGAGATAGATAATATAATGTTTGTCGTTAAGAACAGAAGTAGATGTTACTATAATGCATTCCATAACAGATAAACTTAATTCATTTCAGTAAAAAAAAAAAAAGAGTACTGTAATGAGTTGGATGTATAGCTTTGGCTGAATGTGTCCCTTGTGCTTTTAGGAGGATGGAGCATGTTTGCCATCCAGTAGTGACAGCTCGAAGTGCACAGGTGAGAGAGGGGAGACACAAGGAGATGATTGTACATTGGTGTTTGTAGAAAGTCAAAGGAATATTACACTAAACTAGGGTTCTATAGATCTTTTTTTTAATCCCAAATTGATCATGATGTTAAGGTTTAGGTCATATAACAAGTATATGGGGATTTCAAATGCAAAATACATACATTCTTTTTTAATGTCTCATTTTGAAGGTATTTGTTCATCATACACCATAATAACATTTCCATCCGCTTACATATTTGCAGATGCTGATGTCGGAGAAATGAAGGAGCCTTTGACCGTGAACATACTAACCAGGTAGGCTATGTCATCTTAAGGTTCTTAAATGGCTGTTAACCTGCTTGACTGTGCACATAGAAAAGAAATGTCACAATGAATACAATGCTAGAGTAATTAATTTCTACAGGTAGTTTATAACATATATTTGACTTCAATTTTACCATAGTGTTTCCCACCAATTTAGATTCTATTAAATACAATATTCACTGGGTTGATAGCAGATCAAGCATTAATAGACGAGTTAGGTACTTAATATTTAAGCAATAAGGTACGAAACACTAAGAAAGTACTGCCTCAAGTACCTTATTGCCTTTATAACGCGGTTACCAGCGAAATTGTAAATGGTAAGTAAATAGCTGCCTTTCAGCACTAAATAGTGGTAGCCACCAAACGTTGTGTATCTCATTTCATGAGTCTCGAGCACACGTGTCCAACTCGAGGCCTGCAACGTCAGTTTATGTGGCCCATGAGTGCCCAATTCACATATGTTAAACTCGCGGTCCAAATCTGGCCTGTCGTGGCGCCCGACTGCCCGTCCGGCGCGGCCTGCCGCCGGAGTGTGCTCAGCCCGCCGAGTAACAACCGCGCTGTCACTGAACAGTCGGCCGTATCGGCCCTCCCCCTCCCGTGCGCAGTGATATGTAACGCTTGGGTCAATGTGAACAGCAACTGTAAATTATCACTTATTATAATACGGATATATCATAGCGGCTTTCCTTGTGTTCTCTGCATCGCAAAACTGTTAAACAATGTACAGTATGAGCAACAGTGTGAGACCGTCAACGCTCGGCTGCGGCGTGATGTGTCCACCATTTGCGGATCTCGAAGGTCTTCCTGTAGATTAATGATTGCTTGTCGGCAGCATCGATAACGCTCGTACAGGAAGTGATGTCATAACAGATCTTTGATTTCGGAGAACTCTCCCTGTAAAATGTAAATCTAAATAATATCGCTCTTTCATTAATGAGGAAGACAGCTTCCTTTTTTCCAGAGCAGTGGCGAGCTTGTGTTGCTATGGTTATTTTGCCAAAGGTTGGTATTTAGCATGAAACAAAGATGAAAGAAAGTACTGCAGGACAAGAATCATAAATACATTTAAAAAAATGATGAGTTAAAGGCTATCCCCAATGTCCAAAGATGTGTGTAATTTGACTTTTTATTTAATCAGGTAAAATTAGTTAAGAATCAATTATCATTTACAATGAGGACCTGGCCCAGAGGCATTAGGAATGGTGCCTACGGTGTACTATGGGTAAATGTAACCCATTGATTGAA